>NW_024536729.1:0-8572 GCF_016097555.1 Gigantopelta aegis | reverse complement strand
GGTGTTAATTTTAATTAATATGAATATTGTATTTAGCAAAAAATTGAATCCCTGTTTTAAATTGCTGTAGGGCCTATACCTAAACAAATCAGGATATGGCTTACTTCTTAGATAAAATTTCTCGACACTTATTATGTGATTAATTAGGGCACAAATGTATGGAAGCACAGACAGATATTCCAATTCCTGTTTCTTATTTCTCTGCGAACCTTGGCATATTAAAAAATCACAATAACAAACCAATTGACGAGTTTTAATACTTATTCCTTAATTCCATTTTTGACATGTGCCCATTTCTAGGCTTTTCATGTTACTAATAAAACGTGGAGTGTGAGTACCCCAAAACTGTCTGTAGAATCGAGCATTAATGAGATGTTTTCAGTTGTGTATATTGTAGGTCTACTATTTAGGGAAACCAAGGGACAGACATTCAAACTCCACATAATTCCACTTAATTGAAATTGAAAATAGGAATTGGAATGTCCATCTGAGCTTCCGTACACATACAACAAACATAATATATTAATACTATATATATATAGATAAATATATATATATATATATATATATATATATATACTATATTATATTATACCTCTGAGAAGATCTTTTAAAGTAGTAAGAATTGACGTGTAAACAAATTGTGAAGCATTTGATATCAATACTATCACCAGGGACAAAAAAAATTATAGCTGCATGCCTGGTACATGTATTGCTGTTTGAAGGTCCTATAGTGATATTTATCTTCAATTATATATAAAAAAGATATTATATTGATATTATTGGTTTCAAAACCGGTTGAATTGCTTGTTAATATGGAAAATCACTTTAGCCCAAAAAATTCAAAGGCAAGGCAAATTAAGTAGTTGCCATTCAAAGAGATATCATTACAAAATCCATTGTTAATAAAGCAGGATTGATGACAATTGAAAACAATTGTTTGAATTGACTGCGATGTTCCATTTGAGTTGTAGACATTACTGTTCAAAATGGCTTTCATTAAACAACTTTTACATTATCATCCCAAATTGACCTATATATGAAAATTTATTAAAAAAATTAAGAGAAAAAACACAAAAATATGTACAGAGGTGTAAAAACAAATTTCAATATTATTAAATCATTGCAGTTTCTATCCACCTAAGAAAAAAACAAGAGGATATCCATATAGTATCACATTGAAATCATGGCTCTACACACTGAGTATAGAAGAACCAGTTACCATCATTAGTAGAGCTGTACAGTCTGAGCTTTGACAGTAACTATTCAGATAGAGCAACACTGCAAACACGAGTAGGTCATGATGTATGCGATGTCGTTGACCGGTAGCAATGATTTATATAATTAGTCTCGTCTCTAAGACGCCCAATTCCTTAGGTGACAAAATGGGATTTTAGTTCATTTTTTATACGGAAAGCCGCACGGACATTCACAATTCCTTTTTTGTATTTCTTTCGCGAACCTTGGTATTCCAATTAAAGATCCAGGTGATGGATTCCATCTTATTCCAATTTTATTTTCTAATTCCATCTTGGACATGTGCCGCCGTTTCTAGGCTTTCTTGTTTAAAGTATAAAATATGGAGCGCAAGTACCATGAGCCATTATTAGAACGTGTAGCACCAGCGATTTTTGCCGTTAGGTTGGATCCGTGAAATTGGTTGTATATTTTGTATTTTAGGGAAGCCAAGGACTGAAATTAAACTTTCAGGTAACCCATATATTGAATTGGAATTAGGAATTGAATGTCCATGTGAGGTTACCTCATTTTTGGGCACTTTGGCCTTACCAATCAAAATAAAGTCATCAACTGTCAAATATAATTATTAAAATATTAAAAGACAAGGTACTATTGAAATTAAAAAAAAAGTCTATTGATTACTAGTCTTTGGAGGTGTAATGCAAGCATGAGACCAATAACTACTATTGTATTTTCTGGAGCTGAATCTTTGACTGGTATCCACCATCTGCTCATTGATGCTGATACTAAAATCTCAAAATAATACCAATTACTAAGACTAATAATTCTTTATAAGGATAGATGACCCCCATTTTACTTTAATATTCAAAAGTAATCAATTCTTTTATATTGTAGTACTGCAACATTTTTCTTTAGAATTGTAAAGTATGTTAAAACATCAGCAAAAAAAAAACTTCTGTAATACTACCTCATTTGATATTGATAGCATTTAACTTCATAAGTAGTAGTCAGGTGTTTTTCAAATTAATAGCATGTTTGCTGTAGTTATATTGTCAAATCAAGACAATTGACAGTGTTTCACTTTTACTAATAAAGAACACTAAAGCTAATACTAAAAGCCAATCTTTTTGATAAAAAAGCAAGCATAATATGTATATATTCAAGATCAATTAACACATTACCAAAAAACTATAAATACAAATGACATTTACAATATACTACATCATGGTGTTTATTGCAAACTTTAAGAGACATAAACATACACATAACTGTGCCTGATCATCAGTAGATATAGATACTATGATTGTCACAACTGCAATGTGTTAAATCTATGATATGAACAAACCAACAATGCAAATTTATAGTAGGAGTAGATTAAAATATATGATGTTTATATGCAATACAGTAGTCTATATTTTTGTCTATACAATATAGAATTATGCTGAACTTGATTTCGGGTAAAATTATTACATGATACACTACCATAATATACAAGGGATGTGTACACCTGTCAACAGCATTAATCAAATTGTTATCATGACTTCAACATAGGCAGAGTTATGACAAGAGTCTATCGGGACTCCACAAGGTAGCTAGTCACAATTGTTAGTGAAAACAAATAATCAGTTGACACATCCTGTTATTGACTAGCTAGATTTATAAGGGAATTTTAAGACTTCTGATTATACTCTATTACAAGTGCTGAAAGTTAATATCCAAATTACATGTACAATAGAACAATACATAAAGACTACAGTTTACTGCACCAAGAAAGTTTTTTCTAAAAGTGAAAGGGACTGATAAAAACTATACATCAACACATCTGTATTTGCTTACATGTGAGAAGCCAAAATGTGACTCCTGTTAAAATTAATATATCTAATTAAATTTCAAATATTTACTATTTCATATACTATGGCGACACTCTTTATCAATTCAGTAAAGGTAACACCACAGCATGTGAAGTTGTTGATATACTGTTCAAATCATATCATTATTATCGATAATATTGAGTTGGAGTATTAATGATCGTCATCCACATTACATCATTATGATATTATACCTTTCTATCATGTAGGATTGAAATACTTGTTGTAATGTTGAGTGTGTATTATATAACCGAGTAAACAAAACATGACCACAAGGAATAATGGACCACCTTGTTCTAACAGAAAGAAAGAACTTACGAAGAAAGTGAATGTTATGCATATTTACTAAAGCAGCATGTGCTGTCTGTTTGTATTTAGTAGCGACACAATTTTTCAATTTTTGCTCTCGCATTCGCTTTAATAGAAATAACGGCACAAAAGGCAGTGTTTATTGTATCAATAAAAGGCAGTTGACTGGTCTTAGGTAGTAAATATGCCTGAATTTTCATTTTGTTTTTATGCTGATGAGAAAGATCAGATGTATGTATGTCATAGAACTGGAAAGATAGAATAGCTACACTACACAAACAGACAACACAAATGTAACTACAACAAAAACTATAATTCTACACCCTCACATGACTGTATAGCTCCTGAGACACGCTCCTTCGCCCGTATCTTAACATGCTTGTTTCATGTATAAGATTATATATATATATATATATCACTGAGTAGCTATTTAAATTACAGTATTGCATGTTTTTGAGTCTGAGTAGTTATTTTTAGATGGCAGTTAAACCCAATCTAATTAATGTAATAATTTGTAAATATACAACATAAATGTGAATAGAACAAAAAAAATTGTCTTTATAATTATTATACATGTGTTTGTACATACTTCTTTATAATATTCCTAATATAATGTAAAACAATGGGGTGTGTCATGGGACACATGATTGCATATACAATCAAGCATCACAAACTGATTGAATAAAATAAACAATACTTCGTTGTTTTATAGAATGTGCTGTCAAATATAATTAATACTAAAAGTGAGTGTTAACAAACAGACATATCAAAGTTTCTAACATGTAAAGGAGTTTTAAAATTATAAAAGGAAAAATATTCGTTTTGTGAAAGTTTTAAACATCTTTACAAGTTGTTAGATTCAAACCCTATTTTTGAATAGTTGACAATTTTGAAGTCATTAAAACTGATCAATGTACCATAAATATTACAAAAATTATTGACAGACAACAATCTATGCCCGCTCTGTTCGCAAAGAAAACACGTTTTTTCCTTCTTTGGAAATGCTAGCATTTCTCCTTACCTAACTATTATTATTCACCTTATGTTCTTGAATAATCTCCACAACAAAATATAAATAACTAAGTGAGCCCTTCAAGGATAGTTAGAAATAAACAGTACTGTGTGACATTAAAGTCGTCACATTTCAATTCATAGCTCTAACTAAAGTGATGGTCAGAGTAAATGGAGTGTTATAATAATTGTAAAATTTTGCTTTAGTCCCTGTACATCACAGCAGATGTAATTCTTTAGAAAAAAAGGTACTAGTGTCTTGGGTCTAGAAACATCTTGTTGCTGCCATAGGTGTCACTATAAATCTGAGGACTCTTCTGTCTAGTGGGTAGAAAGTAATATATTTTGTAATTGGGTGTGCTTGGTACTGCCTTCTCATAAGTAATAGTAGCTTCTGCAGCTAGAAACTTCCTTATTTTGCAAGAGTATAGCGTATATATATATAATAATATATAAAATGTATATATATACATACATACATACATACATAATATATAAAATATATTTACTGATATTCGGTATATACTATATAATATTATATGTATATTATACATATAATATATTATATTATTTATATGTATAAACACATTACACTTATAATAATATTACTCTTGCAGTATTTATAAAGGTTGACATTTTTAATGACCAAGTAAATATATGTTTCTTATATGTATCTTTTTCCCTACCAAAAAAACTATAACATTGATCTAGGACCATAACACAAATTTCGGCAAATCACAAAATGTATCAACATATAACATAATGTATTATAAAAACTTTGAAAAGCATACTTTCATTGGCAAAACATTGTCATAATATATCAACAATAAACCATAAGTATTAACTATACCAGTTTTTCCAGGTGTTTAGAAAACATCATCCTGAAGTGTGAATGTCATCAAAAATGCCCATAATTTAAAGGAAAAAAATTATATTATATAGGTTTGCCTAAAATTACATGCCCTACACTAATCTATGATTTAGTTTGTTGTGATAGCAAAAAAAAAAATCACTCTGCAGGGGGATCTGGTCCTGTTTGTGTTATATGTTAAAGATTGGTTACATCACCAATACATGTAACCCATTAACAGTTATTATAGAAATATATAAAAATTTCTAAAAAAATTCATTAAATTAAGGATGGTAATAAAACCTTTCAAACAGTCCCTAAGTTCAAATAGTAGTATGAGATCCCTATACAACATCATCAATATCAAGGGCCTAAATTTTATTGTAATTGGAACAGTTGAATGGCACTAATATAGTAAAAATATAGCTTTAACAATAACCATTGATTTCAGGTAATCTTGTGTGGCTACTATGTAGTTGTAATTGTCTTGAGTACATTCATTCACCTGTAATAATGTAGAAAATACATTGTGAGGCATATACTTTAACTTAATTTACATTTCAAATCCAGCAAACAATTAAATAAATTCTAAAAAAAAGATCACCAAAGTAGAAATGGTGGTATGGAATTCAAGACAAATTTGATCTCGTTAAGATAAAAGGAAACAAAGAATTCCTGATAAAAATCCCATTATAATAAGACTGCGATATAAAAGGAATACTGGACCTCCAAAGTTCTATTAGCGATCTCTGTTTTCCTCATAAAAATGATTAGAAACTAAAAGAAGTTAAAAGAAGAAGATAAAATAATCGCACATTCCTAAATAGGCAATTACTATAGTCTGTTTAATAGTCAATTTAAAAGGATAGTAAAAGTATGCAGAAAAGCAATCATGTTATTAACAACCAATTATTACAGTATTCTCACACATCAAGAACAAAGGAGGAATTTCGTCATGAGCTGACTGCTATGGTTCTATAGCAAAAACACTAAAGAAGTGCTTGTTGGACATTGACTTAAAGGTGAGGCAGTGCACTGTCACGTGTACGCTAAAACGTCCGACTCATTATGGAACGAGAAAGAGATACAAAAGAAATATTCAACAAATAATACTAGATTATGTCAATGTTTGATAAAGCAATAAAACCTGAACTAGGGACGTGGCGATTCAAGTAATTTTTTAAATAACTATCCTGAAATCATTTAACAAAAATATAGTATTAGTTGCTTAATTATATTAACGTATAATATAAGTTAATATTTTTATTTCAATATATTCATAGTTTCAATTACCAAAAACATAAAAGGTTCTATATGAATTGTAGACTGGTTCATTGTAGAAGGAGAATATATCCAAGTTTGAATGTTCAAAAAGGACTGGACCACTTGTGAAAATCAGATCTTTTAGACACATATATCTCAACTATGTAATAGCATTGACGGGCTAACATTCACAGACATAGACACATCAGCTCAGTTATAGACCAACAGTTTCAGCTCCAATTAGTTCAGCAACTTGTGTTAGGTTTTAATACAAACTGCAACATTGTTTTAACTAACTGTTCTTGAAGACTCACAAGTTATAATATAATAAAGGTGGTCTTACTGTGAGTAGTGTTAATTACCTACAAAACCAATCTTAATATTACTTCACTTAAACTATTTTTTAAAACTCATTTTAGTTTATTAAGTGTTGATGCCCATAGTTATTGTAAAATATAATAAATACATACATACATACATATACATACATATATATATATATATATATATATATATATATATATATATATATATATATATATATATATAGGGCCTTGATTTAAAAAAAGGTGCCCCACTTCTGTTAAAACAGTTTTAAAAAAATGCAGTTGGAGCCTTGTTATGGGACAAAACTATAACATAATTCAATGGGTGTTTATTAAATTAATTCATCAGTCAAAACAATAGATAACTTGAAAAGCAAATAGGTAAGCATTCTATTTAAAATTGCTTACATACATGCAGTGTTTTAAAATGCTTCATTGACCTGGTCTTTGGTTGCAAATCAGGCTACATATATACAATAATAAGAAACTATGACACAATGTATAAACCTCAAACAATTATGACTAAAAAATTAGTAGCATAAGTAAAACAAATAAACAATAAATATTAGATTACTATTAAGAAATATATCATCAAGTTTACATATAGAACATATAAACGACAGTTTTGAAATGATTTCTGCACTTATTAATAATTTGAAAGAAAAGTGAAGAAGTTATTTAAAATATGTTCATCATCTTCTAAATCTCTTTCCCAGTCTGATTCAGAAGGAGATTAATCAGTGTAAAAGACATATTGTACGTTCAATTAAACTGAGTGGTATATGCACATTGTACTTGCTATTAATTGTGAGTCAATACTTGATACAAAGGGATTAGCTGTCATTTCAATAAATATAATCTCATATTCTTCATTACACTGCCATAAATTATCAAAAGTTTCATAATCTGATATTAGAAGATGATACTTGTATTTTCAATTCTTCAAATTCAAAATCTCATCCGTAGTTTTGTCTATATGATATAGAGAACATTTTTTAATCAGTATATAGGAAGGGAATACACTGTAAAAATTTATGGTGATTAAATAATACAAGGTTATACAGGTTATATATGCAAAATGTAAATGTAACACTATTTTGATTACTAAAATGTACTATGAACTTCTGATGGTTTATTTAGCTATATAAAATAGTAATTAGTAATGAAAAAAACAGTTTTAATGATTACTTTTTCAACAAAAATAAGATATGAAAACTCCTGGTATAGTCCTAGTGACTAAAATTATTAACATGTAGAAACCATAGTCTTGTTGATATGGCAAGGACCAAATAGGATATCGATGCACCTTAATAAAGCTAGCGAGACTGAATGCATGAATAACACTATATTAATTATGATATCATCTAAAATAATAATGGCATTGAGGGACAGTACAATTAAGGACAACTTTACAATTGAAATTGCTGCATGATAACTTCTATACATAGAAGATAAGGTGAATATCCGTTTGATCAAGTGGTCTTTGATAGTAATAGACAGGTGGACACAATAAAACAAACTATTACCATTAACAGAGTATCTGATATATCTATAAGAGATTTTATGCTTCTGTGGTACTATTAAACTGGCAGGAAACAATGACACTATGTCTATAATTTTTAGGAAGTGTGTATGGTGTGGCTAGACTTAAAAGAATGCAGTACTTAGGTCCAGTTTGAGGGCCTTGGTATAGATTAAATTCCCATAAGACAAATTCCTTGGACCTGACAGCCATTAAAATTAAT
>NW_024536728.1:0-13914 GCF_016097555.1 Gigantopelta aegis | reverse complement strand
CATTTTTAATTAAATATTAAACTTAAATTTAAATTTTTGAGAAACAAAAAAATCTAAAACTGTAAAATTTTGCATTTTAGATATGATAAGTGGAGGCTTAGTAAAGATATGGTGACTGAATTCATGATACATTATTAGAAATGTGTCAGAGGGATGGTGAAAGTCACAAAATTGGGGCCATTTGCAACAAATGTTTACACACTAATTTCAGGGAAAATTAGACATGATAGGCCTCATATTCAATTTTGACCTGCTGTATTTACTTAATCTACTTCATTTACTGTATTAGACATGTAGCCACTTTGTAAAAGGCAAAACAGTCCATATAAATGCATATTAATATGAATATGCCCTACAGATATTACTTAGGTATACACCATAATATTTTTTTTGTTGACGACAACTTTGAAAATGAAGATTTTTGTCACAAAATGCTGATATAAATCCTACCAAGAGGTACTTGCACCATATTTTTCAGTTTCCAGTGATAACTGTTAACAAGTGTAGTCATGTGCCAGTGTCTGGGATACCTCAGTGTAGTATTTCTTGATTGGAAGGATGTTTGTAGTAATGACCACTGAATATGCATTATGGATTATTCTGCCATATGTATTACAAGCCAAATGTTAACCTTTTTGGCACATTTTCTGCAATAAACTTGACAAGTATACCAGCATCTGATTACTGAACACAATAAATACATTCAGACAGCATAGAATATTAGCCTATTAGATTTTCTAAGGATAAAAGACCATTTTTGAAAAATGACTGAAGTGTGTAATTTACATAAATGTAGGTGAAATGTATTATTAGAGTACTTAATCTTGTTAAAAACTGTATACTATTTATTTAAAGTGTTTAATTACATTTAGTAGTGATATATTCATTATATTTAGATCTTCTGTCCAATGCAATAATTGAGAAACTCATTAAAATTCAATATGTAAAAAAAATTAAAATCTCAATATTGACTAACAAAATCCAACTTTTGCTCTTTTTTACCAAATTATTAGCTCAAAACTGTTAAAAAATATTGCAACAACCTGTAGTAACATCAGAGGTCATCTTATGCTATTTTGGAGGATACTGAAATTTAAAAGTTGAAAATTTTAATTTTAATTTTTAATAAATTCAAAAAAAATGTTTTTTAATTTAATAAAATATTTAGAAAATAAATAAATTAGTTTTCATATTCCTTGTGGTATGCACAATCAGTCTGTGTAATTTCACCTCTCTGGTTATAATACTTTCATCAGAATCAAGCATTTAACCGGTGTAATGTGTGAACTATATCAGGCCTCAGACCACAATTAATTTCGCTATATGTTTCTATATAGCCTTAGTGGCTATAACATTTTTATTAATATCAGCAGGCCCGTGAAGTTTTGTATGTACCTTTGCCTGCATGGGGGACACATACCCTGAAAAGGACAACCCCTGTTGTCCAGCTCTTTCTCCCAGCATATTGGTTTAAACAGACACACCCTCTAAACCAGGCCGGAGTACACCCATTTTACACAAAAAGCACTACTTTTGCATGGGCCGGAATTACCACAAACAAGTCTTCAATGTCAACAAGTTACACATGTTTACAAACTACATGCTATCCCCTGTCACTTCAGTCAAACAGTTGCCACTTCATAGCTGTCTGCCATGAAATAATCACAGTCAAACAGCAGACTACTTGCGCGGTGAAACTTCCGGATTTTGGACAACCAAATGGGAAGATAACTGTAATCTGAGGCCTATCAGTCCATTTTTTCCCCTAAAAACTGGCCCACACTAATGCATTCCAATGATATACATATTAAAGCAATGCTCGGTAAGTATCGGTATGTCACCTTTAAACTGAGAGTATACAGAGGCTGTGTTAAAACACCTACCACAGTGCCTTGCCATGGCCAATTTTAGCAATGGAAACTTGAGGGACACCAACTTCAAAATGTAATAACTTTATCAAATTTTGGAATTTCTTCATACAATGAGCAGCTATTTTTTCTTCTACATATGTTCTATCTGCACAGTGTTGTCTTGGAAAGATTTTGAAATATTTATAGGAAAAAAAATCAATCATTAGATTTTACTTCATTTTTAATTAAATATTAAACTTAAATTTAAATTTTTGAGAAACAAAAAAATCTAAAACTGTAAAATTTTGCATTTTAGATATGATAAGTGGAGGCTTAGTAAAGATATGGTGACTGAATTCATGATACATTATTAGAAATGTGTCAGAGGGATGGTGAAAGTCACAAAATTGGGGCCATTTGCAACAAATGTTTACACACTAATTTCAGGGAAAATTAGACATGATAGGCCTCATATTCAATTTTGACCTGCTGTATTTACTTAATCTACTTCATTTACTGTATTAGACATGTAGCCACTTTGTAAAAGGCAAAACAGTCCATATAAATGCATATTAATATGAATATGCCCTACAGATATTACTTAGGTATACACCATAATATTTTTTTTGTTGACGACAACTTTGAAAATGAAGATTTTGTCACAAAATGCTGATATAAATCCTACCAAGAGGTACTTGCACCATATTTTTCAGTTTCCAGTGATAACTGTTAACAAGTGTAGTCATGTGCCAGTGTCTGGGATACCTCAGTGTAGTATTTCTTGATTGGAAGGATGTTTGTAGTAATGACCACTGAATATGCATTATGGATTATTCTGCCATATGTATTACAAGCCAAATGTTAACCTTTTTGGCACATTTTCTGCAATAAACTTGACAAGTATACCAGCATCTGATTACTGAACACAATAAATACATTCAGACAGCATAGAATATTAGCCTATTAGATTTTCTAAGGATAAAAGACCATTTTTGAAAAATGACTGAAGTGTGTAATTTACATAAATGTAGGTGAAATGTATTATTAGAGTACTTAATCTTGTTAAAAACTGTATACTATTTATTTAAAGTGTTTAATTACATTTAGTAGTGATATATTCATTATATTTAGATCTTCTGTCCAATTGCAATAATTGAGAAACTCATTAAAATTCAATATGTAAAAAAAATTAAAATCTCAATATTGACTAACAAAATCCAACTTTTGCTCTTTTTTACCAAATTATTAGCTCAAAACTGTTAAAAAATATTGCAACAACCTGTAGTAACATCAGAGGTCATCTTATGCTATTTTGGAGGATACTGAAATTTAAAAGTTGAAAATTTTAATTTTAATTTTTAATAAATTCAAAAAAAATGTTTTTTAATTTAATAAAATATTTAGAAAATAAATAAATTAGTTTTCATATTCCTTGTGGTATGCACAATCAGTCTGTGTAATTTCACCTCTCTGGTTATAATACTTTCATCAGAATCAAGCATTTAACCGGTGTAATGTGTGAACTATATCAGGCCTCAGACCACAATTAATTTCGCTATATGTTTCTATATAGCCTTAGTGGCTATAACATTTTTATTAATATCAGCAGGCCCGTGAAGTTTTGTATGTACCTTTGCCTGCATGGGGGACACATACCCTGAAAAGGACAACCCCTGTTGTCCAGCTCTTTCTCCCAGCATATTGGTTTAAACAGACACACCCTCTAAACCAGGCCGGAGTACACCCATTTTACACAAAAAGCACTACTTTTGCATGGGCCGGAATTACCACAAACAAGTCTTCAATGTCAACAAGTTACACATGTTTACAAACTACATGCTATCCCCTGTCACTTCAGTCAAACAGTTGCCACTTCATAGCTGTCTGCCATGAAATAATCACAGTCAAACAGCAGACTACTTGCGCGGTGAAACTTCCGGATTTTGGACAACCAAATGGGAAGATAACTGTAATCTGAGGCCTATCAGTCCATTTTTTCCCCTAAAAACTGGCCCACACTAATGCATTCCAATGATATACATATTAAAGCAATGCTCGGTAAGTATCGGTATGTCACCTTTAAACTGAGAGTATACAGAGGCTGTGTTAAAACACCTACCACAGTGCCTTGCCATGGCCAATTTTAGCAATGGAAACTTGAGGGACACCAACTTCAAAATGTAATAACTTTATCAAATTTTGGAATTTCTTCATACAATGAGCAGCTATTTTTTCTTCTACATATGTTCTATCTGCACAGTGTTGTCTTGGAAAGATTTTGAAATATTTATAGGAAAAAAAATCAATCATTAGATTTTACTTCATTTTTAATTAAATATTAAACTTAAATTTAAATTTTTGAGAAACAAAAAAATCTAAAACTGTAAAATTTTGCATTTTAGATATGATAAGTGGAGGCTTAGTAAAGATATGGTGACTGAATTCATGATACATTATTAGAAATGTGTCAGAGGGATGGTGAAAGTCACAAAATTGGGGCCATTTGCAACAAATGTTTACACACTAATTTCAGGGAAAATTAGACATGATAGGCCTCATATTCAATTTTGACCTGCTGTATTTACTTAATCTACTTCATTTACTGTATTAGACATGTAGCCACTTTGTAAAAGGCAAAACAGTCCATATAAATGCATATTAATATGAATATGCCCTACAGATATTACTTAGGTATACACCATAATATTTTTTTTGTTGACGACAACTTTGAAAATGAAGATTTTGTCACAAAATGCTGATATAAATCCTACCAAGAGGTACTTGCACCATATTTTTCAGTTTCCAGTGATAACTGTTAACAAGTGTAGTCATGTGCCAGTGTCTGGGATACCTCAGTGTAGTATTTCTTGATTGGAAGGATGTTTGTAGTAATGACCACTGAATATGCATTATGGATTATTCTGCCATATGTATTACAAGCCAAATGTTAACCTTTTTGGCACATTTTCTGCAATAAACTTGACAAGTATACCAGCATCTGATTACTGAACACAATAAATACATTCAGACAGCATAGAATATTAGCCTATTAGATTTTCTAAGGATAAAAGACCATTTTTGAAAAATGACTGAAGTGTGTAATTTACATAAATGTAGGTGAAATGTATTATTAGAGTACTTAATCTTGTTAAAAACTGTATACTATTTATTTAAAGTGTTTAATTACATTTAGTAGTGATATATTCATTATATTTAGATCTTCTGTCCAATTGCAATAATTGAGAAACTCATTAAAATTCAATATGTAAAAAAAAATTAAAATCTCAATATTGACTAACAAAATCCAACTTTTGCTCTTTTTTACCAAATTATTAGCTCAAAACTGTTAAAAAATATTGCAACAACCTGTAGTAACATCAGAGGTCATCTTATGCTATTTTGGAGGATACTGAAATTTAAAAGTTGAAAATTTTAATTTTAATTTTTAATAAATTCAAAAAAAATGTTTTTTAATTTAATAAAATATTTAGAAAATAAATAAATTAGTTTTCATATTCCTTGTGGTATGCACAATCAGTCTGTGTAATTTCACCTCTCTGGTTATAATACTTTCATCAGAATCAAGCATTTAACCGGTGTAATGTGTGAACTATATCAGGCCTCAGACCACAATTAATTTCGCTATATGTTTCTATATAGCCTTAGTGGCTATAACATTTTTATTAATATCAGCAGGCCCGTGAAGTTTTGTATGTACCTTTGCCTGCATGGGGGACACATACCCTGAAAAGGACAACCCCTGTTGTCCAGCTCTTTCTCCCAGCATATTGGTTTAAACAGACACACCCTCTAAACCAGGCCGGAGTACACCCATTTTACACAAAAAGCACTACTTTTGCATGGGCCGGAATTACCACAAACAAGTCTTCAATGTCAACAAGTTACACATGTTTACAAACTACATGCTATCCCCTGTCACTTCAGTCAAACAGTTGCCACTTCATAGCTGTCTGCCATGAAATAATCACAGTCAAACAGCAGACTACTTGCGCGGTGAAACTTCCGGATTTTGGACAACCAAATGGGAAGATAACTGTAATCTGAGGCCTATCAGTCCATTTTTTCCCCTAAAAACTGGCCCACACTAATGCATTCCAATGATATACATATTAAAGCAATGCTCGGTAAGTATCGGTATGTCACCTTTAAACTGAGAGTATACAGAGGCTGTGTTAAAACACCTACCACAGTGCCTTGCCATGGCCAATTTTAGCAATGGAAACTTGAGGGACACCAACTTCAAAATGTAATAACTTTATCAAATTTTGGAATTTCTTCATACAATGAGCAGCTATTTTTTCTTCTACATATGTTCTATCTGCACAGTGTTGTCTTGGAAAGATTTTGAAATATTTATAGGAAAAAAAATCAATCATTAGATTTTACTTCATTTTTAATTAAATATTAAACTTAAATTTAAATTTTGAGAAACAAAAAAATCTAAAACTGTAAAATTTTGCATTTTAGATATGATAAGTGGAGGCTTAGTAAAGATATGGTGACTGAATTCATGATACATTATTAGAAATGTGTCAGAGGGATGGTGAAAGTCACAAAATTGGGGCCATTTGCAACAAATGTTTACACACTAATTTCAGGGAAAATTAGACATGATAGGCCTCATATTCAATTTTGACCTGCTGTATTTACTTAATCTACTTCATTTACTGTATTAGACATGTAGCCACTTTGTAAAAGGCAAAACAGTCCATATAAATGCATATTAATATGAATATGCCCTACAGATATTACTTAGGTATACACCATAATATTTTTTTTGTTGACGACAACTTTGAAAATGAAGATTTTGTCACAAAATGCTGATATAAATCCTACCAAGAGGTACTTGCACCATATTTTTCAGTTTCCAGTGATAACTGTTAACAAGTGTAGTCATGTGCCAGTGTCTGGGATACCTCAGTGTAGTATTTCTTGATTGGAAGGATGTTTGTAGTAATGACCACTGAATATGCATTATGGATTATTCTGCCATATGTATTACAAGCCAAATGTTAACCTTTTTGGCACATTTTCTGCAATAAACTTGACAAGTATACCAGCATCTGATTACTGAACACAATAAATACATTCAGACAGCATAGAATATTAGCCTATTAGATTTTCTAAGGATAAAAGACCATTTTTGAAAAATGACTGAAGTGTGTAATTTACATAAATGTAGGTGAAATGTATTATTAGAGTACTTAATCTTGTTAAAAACTGTATACTATTTATTTAAAGTGTTTAATTACATTTAGTAGTGATATATTCATTATATTTAGATCTTCTGTCCAATTGCAATAATTGAGAAACTCATTAAAATTCAATATGTAAAAAAAATTAAAATCTCAATATTGACTAACAAAATCCAACTTTTGCTCTTTTTTACCAAATTATTAGCTCAAAACTGTTAAAAAATATTGCAACAACCTGTAGTAACATCAGAGGTCATCTTATGCTATTTTGGAGGATACTGAAATTTAAAAGTTGAAAATTTTAATTTTAATTTTTAATAAATTCAAAAAAAATTGTTTTTTAATTTAATAAAATATTTAGAAAATAAATAAATTAGTTTTCATATTCCTTGTGGTATGCACAATCAGTCTGTGTAATTTCACCTCTCTGGTTATAATACTTTCATCAGAATCAAGCATTTAACCGGTGTAATGTGTGAACTATATCAGGCCTCAGACCACAATTAATTTCGCTATATGTTTCTATATAGCCTTAGTGGCTATAACATTTTTATTAATATCAGCAGGCCCGTGAAGTTTTGTATGTACCTTTGCCTGCATGGGGGACACATACCCTGAAAAGGACAACCCCTGTTGTCCAGCTCTTTCTCCCAGCATATTGGTTTAAACAGACACACCCTCTAAACCAGGCCGGAGTACACCCATTTTACACAAAAAGCACTACTTTTGCATGGGCCGGAATTACCACAAACAAGTCTTCAATGTCAACAAGTTACACATGTTTACAAACTACATGCTATCCCCTGTCACTTCAGTCAAACAGTTGCCACTTCATAGCTGTCTGCCCATGAAATAATCACAGTCAAACAGCAGACTACTTGCGCGGTGAAACTTCCGGATTTTGGACAACCAAATGGGAAGATAACTGTAATCTGAGGCCTATCAGTCCATTTTTTCCCCTAAAAACTGGCCCACACTAATGCATTCCAATGATATACATATTAAAGCAATGCTCGGTAAGTATCGGTATGTCACCTTTAAACTGAGAGTATACAGAGGCTGTGTTAAAACACCTACCACAGTGCCTTGCCATGGCCAATTTTAGCAATGGAAACTTGAGGGACACCAACTTCAAAATGTAATAACTTTATCAAATTTTGGAATTTCTTCATACAATGAGCAGCTATTTTTTCTTCTACATATGTTCTATCTGCACAGTGTTGTCTTGGAAAGATTTTGAAATATTTATAGGAAAAAAATCAATCATTAGATTTTACTTCATTTTTAATTAAATATTAAACTTAAATTTAAATTTTGAGAAACAAAAAAATCTAAAACTGTAAAATTTTGCATTTTAGATATGATAAGTGGAGGCTTAGTAAAGATATGGTGACTGAATTCATGATACATTATTAGAAATGTGTCAGAGGGATGGTGAAAGTCACAAAATTGGGGCCATTTGCAACAAATGTTTACACACTAATTTCAGGGAAAATTAGACATGATAGGCCTCATATTCAATTTTGACCTGCTGTATTTACTTAATCTACTTCATTTACTGTATTAGACATGTAGCCACTTTGTAAAAGGCAAAACAGTCCATATAAATGCATATTAATATGAATATGCCCTACAGATATTACTTAGGTATACACCATAATATTTTTTTTGTTGACGACAACTTTGAAAATGAAGATTTTGTCACAAAATGCTGATATAAATCCTACCAAGAGGTACTTGCACCATATTTTTCAGTTTCCAGTGATAACTGTTAACAAGTGTAGTCATGTGCCAGTGTCTGGGATACCTCAGTGTAGTATTTCTTGATTGGAAGGATGTTTGTAGTAATGACCACTGAATATGCATTATGGATTATTCTGCCATATGTATTACAAGCCAAATGTTAACCTTTTTGGCACATTTTCTGCAATAAACTTGACAAGTATACCAGCATCTGATTACTGAACACAATAAATACATTCAGACAGCATAGAATATTAGCCTATTAGATTTTCTAAGGATAAAAGACCATTTTTGAAAAATGACTGAAGTGTGTAATTTACATAAATGTAGGTGAAATGTATTATTAGAGTACTTAATCTTGTTAAAAACTGTATACTATTTATTTAAAGTGTTTAATTACATTTAGTAGTGATATATTCATTATATTTAGATCTTCTGTCCAATTGCAATAATTGAGAAACTCATTAAAATTCAATATGTAAAAAAAATTAAAATCTCAATATTGACTAACAAAATCCAACTTTTGCTCTTTTTTACCAAATTATTAGCTCAAAACTGTTAAAAAATATTGCAACAACCTGTAGTAACATCAGAGGTCATTTTATGCTATTTTGGAGGATACTGAAATTTAAAAGTTGAAAATTTTAATTTTAATTTTTAATAAATTCAAACAAAAATGTTTTTTAATTTAATAAAATCTTTAGAAAATAAATAAATTAGTTTTCATATTCCTTGTGGTATGCACAATCAGTCTGTGTAATTTCACCTCTATGGTTATAATACTTTCATCAGAATCAAGCATTTAACCGGTGTAATGTGGTGAACTTATATCAGCAGGCCTCAGACCACCAATTAATTTCGCTATATGTTTCTATATAGCCTTAGTGGCTATAACATTTTTATTAATATCAGCAGGCCCGTGAAGTTTTGTATGTACCTTTGCCTGCATGAGGGGACACATACCCTGAAAAAGGACAACCCCTGTTGTCCAGCTCTTTCTCCCAGCATATTGGTTTAAACAGACACACCCTCTAAACCAGGCCGGAGTACACCCATTTTACACACAAAAAGCACTACTTTTTGCATGGGCCGGAATTACCAAAAATTACACATGTTTACAAACTACATGCTATCCCCTGTCACTTCAGTCAAACAGTTGCCACTTCATAGCTGTCTGCCATGAAATAATCACAGTCAAACAGCAGACTACTTGCGCGGTGAAAACTTCCGGATTTGGACAACCAAAATGAAGATAACTGTAATCTGAGGCCTATCAGTCCATTTTTCCCCTAAAAACTGGCCCACACTAATGCATTCCAATGATATACATATTAAAGCAATGCTCGGTAAGTATCGGTATGTCACCTTTAAACTGAGAGTATACAGAGGCTGTGTTAAACACCTACCACAGTGCCTTGCCATGGCCAATTTTAGCAATGGAAACTTGAGGGACACCAACTTCAAAATGTAATAACTTTATCAAATTTTGGAATTTCTTCATACAATGAGCAGCTATTTTTTTCTTCTACATATGTTCTATCTGCACAGTGTTGTCTTGGAAAGATTTTGAAAATATTTAAAGGAAAAAAAATCAATCATTAGATTTTACTTCATTAGATTTTTAATTAAATATTAAACTTAAATTTAAATTTTTGAAAACAAAAAAAATCTAAAACTGTAAAATTTTTGCATTTTAGATATGATAAGTGGAGGCTTAGTAAAGATATGGTGACTGAATTCATGATACATTATTAGAAATGTGTCAGAGGGATGGTGAAAGTCACAAAATTGGGGCCATTTGCAACAAATGTTACACACTACTAATTTCAGGGAAATTAGACATGATAGGCCTCATATTCAATTTTGACCTGCTGTATTTACTTAATCTACTTCATTTACTGTATTAGACATGTAGCCACTTTGTAAAAGGCAAAACAGTCCATATAAATGCATATTAATATGAATATGCCCTACAGATATTACTTAGGTATACACCATAATATTTTTTTTGTTGACGACAACTTTGAAAATGAAGATTTTGTCACAAAATGCTGATATAAATCCTACCAAGAGGTACTTGCACCATATTTTTCAGTTTCCAGTGATAACTGTTAACAAGTGTAGTCATGTGCCAGTGTCTGGGATACCTCAGTGTAGTATTTCTTGATTGGAAGGATGTTTGTAGTAATGACCACTGAATATGCATTATGGATTATTCTGCCATATGTATTACAAGCCAAATGTTAACCTTTTTGGCACATTTTCTGCAATAAACTTGACAAGTATACCAGCATCTGATTACTGAACACAATAAATACATTCAGACAGCATAGAATATTAGCCTATTAGATTTTCTAAGGATAAAAGACCATTTTTGAAAAATGACTGAAGTGTGTAATTTACATAAATGTAGGTGAAATGTATTATTAGAGTACTTAATCTTGTTAAAAAACTGTATACTATTTATTTAAAGTGTTTAATTACATTTAGTAGTGATATATTCATTATATTTAGATCTTCTGTCCAATTGCAATAATTGAGAAACTCATAAAATTCAATATGTAAAAAAAATTTAAATCTCAATATTGACTAACAAAATCCAACTTTTGCTCTTTTTTACCAAATTATTAGCTCAAAACTGTTAAAAAATATTGCAACAACCTGTAGTAACATCAGAGGTCATTTTATGCTATTTTGGAGGATACTGAAATTTAAAAGTTGAAAATTTTAATTTTAATTTTTAATAAAATTCAAAAAAAAAAATGTTTTTTTTAATTTAATAAAATATTTAGAAAATAAATAAATTAGTTTTCATATTCCTTGTGGTATGCACAATCAGTCTGTGTAATTTCACCTCTCTGGTTATAATACTTTCATCAGAATCAAGCATTTAACCGGTGTAATGTGTGAACTATATCAGGCCTCAGACCACAATTAATTTCGCTATATGTTTCTATATAGCCTTAGTGGCTATAACATTTTTATTAATATCAGCAGGCCCGTGAAGTTTTGTATGTACCTTTGCCTGCATGGGGGACACATACCCTGAAAAGGACAACCCCTGTTGTCCAGCTCTTTCTCCCAGCATATTGGTTTTAAACAGACACACCCTCTAAACCAGGCCGGAGTACACCCATTTTACACAAAAAGCACTACTTTTGCATGGGCCGGAATTACCACAAACAAGTCTTCATGTCAACAAGTTACACATGTTTACAAACTACATGCTATCCCCTGTCACTTCAGTCAAACAGTTGCCACTTCATAGCTGTCTGCCATGAAATAATCACAGTCAAACAGCAGACTACTTGCGCGGTGAAACTTCCGGATTTTGGACAACCAAATGGGAAGATAACTGTAATCTGAGGCCTATCAGTCCATTTTTTCCCCTAAAAACTGGCCCACACTAATGCATTCCAATGATATACATATTAAAGCAATGCTCGGTAAGTATCGGTATGTCACCTTTAAACTGAGAGTATACAGAGGCTGTGTTAAAACACCTACCACAGTGCCTTGCCATGGCCAATTTTAGCAATGGAAACTTGAGGGACACCAACTTCAAAATGTAATAACTTTATCAAATTTTGGAATTTCTTCATACAATGAGCAGCTATTTTTTCTTCTACATATGTTCTATCTGCACAGTGTTGTCTTGGAAAGATTTTGAAATATTTAAAGGAAAAAAAAATCAATCATTAGATTTTACTTCATTTTTAATTAAATATTAAACTTAAATTTAAATTTTTGAAAAACAAAAAAATCTAAAACTGTAAAATTTTGCATTTTAGATATGATAAGTGGAGGCTTAGTAAAGATATGGTGACTGAATTCATGATACATTATTAGAAATGTGTCAGAGGGATGGTGAAAGTCACAAAATTGGGGCCATTTGCAACAAATGTTTACACACTAATTTCAGGGAAAATTAGACATGATAGGCCTCATATTCAATTTTGACCTGCTGTATTTACTTAATCTACTTCATTTACTGTATTAGACATGTAGCCACTTTGTAAAAGGCAAAACAGTTCCATATAAATGCATATTAATATGAATATGCCCTACAGATATTACTTAGGTATACACCATAATATTTTTTTGTGTTGACGACAACTTTGAAAATGAAGATTTTGTCACAAAATGCTGATATGAAAATAAATCCTACCAAGAGGTACTTGCACCATATTTTTCAGTTTCCAGTTGATAACTGTTAACAAGTGTAGTCATGTGCCAGTGTCTGGGATACCTCAGTGTAGTATTTCTTGATTGGAAGGATGTTTGTAGTAATGACCACTGAATATGCATTATGGATTATTCTGCCATATGTATTACAAGCCAATGTTAACCTTTTTGGCACATTTTCTGCAATAAACTTGACAAGTATACCAGCATCTGATTACTGAACACAATAAATACATTCAGACAGCATAGAATATTAGCCTATTAGATTTTTCTAAGGATAAAAGACCATTTTTGAAAAATGACTGAAGTGTGTAATTTACATAAATGTAGGTGAAATGTATTATTAGAGTACTTAATCTGTTAAAAACTGTATACTATTATTTTAAAGTGTTTAATTACATTTAGTAGTGATATATTCATTATATTTAGATCTTCTGTCCAAATTGCAATAATTGAGAAAACTCATTAAAATTCAATATGTAAAAAAAAATCAAAAGTCTCAATATTGACTAACAAAATCCAACTTTTGCTCTTTTTTTACCAAATTATTAGCTCAAAACTGTTAAAAAAATATTGCAACAACCTGTAGTAACATCAGAGGTCATTTTATGCTATTTTGGAGGATATTGAAATTTAAAAGTTGAAAACTTTTAATTTTAATTTTTAATAAATTCAAAAAAAAAGTTTTTTAATTTAATAAAATATTTAGAAATAATAAATTAGTTTTCATATTCCTTGTGGTATGCACAATCAGTCTGTGTATTTCACCTCTCTGGTTATACTACTTTCATCAGAATCAAGCCTTTAACCGGTGTAATGTGTGAACTATATCAGGCCCTCAGACCACAATGAAATTTCGCTATATGTTTATATATAGACTTAGTGGCTATAACATTTTTTATTAAAATTCAGCAGGCCCG
>NW_024536727.1:0-6682 GCF_016097555.1 Gigantopelta aegis | reverse complement strand
CAGATCAATCAATGGACAATGGGGTAATATCTGTGATGACATTTACTACAGTCAATATGAAGCTAATGTTTATCTTGTCATCCAATTGGATTATACTGGGAGGCATCAAGTTACTCTAGAGCTGGATTATTGAGGTTTAGTTTTCATAAAATTGTTCGTTTGAGAACATAAATAATTATTTGTTAATCTTTCAGTTATGGCACTGACTCCAGCCCAATGTTACTGAATGATGTTTAATTGTCCATAACAATGACTATCTAACTATCTACAGTGTTCTTACTCTACTATCATTGATAGTGGATGTACTAACACTAAAACTCTTATGATACTACTGTGTCCTTTGTGAGTTTTCAATGTTATTATTATCGATAACTCTAATTTCAATTGTATTTTAGATTCCCAAGGATCTGGACCAGCAATCCTTCTCTGGTATGATACGTCTTCAGGGAGGAAATTATTCTAACGAAGGACGTGTGGAGGTCTATTGTAGATGGACGTGTGGGAACAATATCTGTGCTGATGGATTTTAGATTCTAATGATGCACTTGTGAGGTGACTAGACCCAGGGGCCTCGTAAACAATTGGATATTCAAACTATACAAATTATAATCATCTTCCGTTTGTATGTTTAGTACAATAGATTATATTAGAATTATACTATTATTTGTTATGGTCTGGTAGTTCATCTCAACATATTTGGATGAGTAACTTAGCTTGTAGTAGTAGTTTTTCTTGTTTGGGGTTCATGTCAGAGTGTCCTACTAGTTCTTCTCAAGGATGTAGTCATTCTGAAGATGTCACAATTCAATGTAGTAAGTTGGAAATAAACACGTTGTTAAAACTTTCCAATTCTTCCTTGAAAAATGTTAAAAATTATTTATTACTTTAATTTAAAGATATTGTGATGTGTCTTATCATTATTCACGGTTTAGTTAAGATTTTGTGTAAGAATTTATATGTTAAATTGTATCCATATGTATTATATATTATATATATTATATATATTTTATATATCCATATTATATATATATATATATATAATATATATATATAAATATATATTCATATATATATATATCATATATACAATATATAT
Source organism: Gigantopelta aegis (assembly GCF_016097555.1). NCBI lineage: Eukaryota > Metazoa > Mollusca > Gastropoda > Neomphalida > Peltospiridae > Gigantopelta > Gigantopelta aegis. Next base: position 5,586 of record NW_024536727.1, on the reverse strand, counting down.
TATATATATATATATATCTATATATGTATTGATAAAGCATTAGGACATACCCTGATAACTATAATAACTGGTTGGCATATTCTTGTTGCTAATGACAAGTCTCATTACATTTGTAGTAATCCAGGAGTTTGTCATCAGTATCAACATTAAGGACTACATGTCGCATTATTACTTCTGATTCTCTTACCCTGCCTGTAAGTCATGCTAAAGTATAAGCTATGTATATTACATTAGTAAATAACTATATATGAATTCTATATCAGAGCAATGCTATACTTTATATTTAACTTTACAATTATTTATTTTTTCTAGCATTAAACATAGTTGTACTGATTGGGGTTACAATTGGTTTTGTTTTCGTAATAATTACTTTGGGTTTTGTTTTGCTGTATTACTGTTGTTGTTATGTAAAGAAACGAAAGAGACAAAACGTTAGAAGTCACAACACCCAACAGTTTGAATTACGAACATTTTTGAATTTCTAATAACACTACTGAACAATAACTAAAACACGTTTGTCAAGACCACTTCCAAACTTCCAAATTCTACCTTAAAGACTATGCCACAAAGACAGGACTATGATTCTGTTTATGAAACACACCCGTTACATTATCCAGTATCCAATGTAGACCTTCCTGCAACCGTTTCGGCTTATAACCCCATTGTACAGGCATCTAGACAGCAGCATCTAATTTAGGAAATTTGGAAGATCCTTTTCATGCAGAACCTACTTTTATAAATCCAGCTATGGATTTTTTAGGTGGCTGCTCATGAAGAATCTGATTTTGACAATGTATAGAAGAAATCTTATGATAGATAAAATAATGAAGTTTCCTCCCTCTTCCAAGTTACACTAACCTATTTAAAAATTAAAAACATGCTACATTATTTGATTGTTGTTGCTAACTTTCTTCATATTAATGTTACAAATCTAAATCTAATTTTTTTTCTTTGATACTTAATTGTGTTTTCTGTCATTGGTATTATTAACATTTTTATAGTGTATTAAAGGTGATTTAAGTAACTTGAATAAACTTGTATTAATAAAAGTTTCTCTTTGTGATCAATTGCCCGTCAGCCTTACTCCTCATGAAAATATTATAAGTATTTTGAAATAGCTGTTGAGTGGAAGGTCTTTGTTTGCTTGATATACTTACCATTAAAGTGCAAAAATACTTCTTGGGAAAGTTATGACAGTTTTGCTAACTTTTGGCAGTTATCTTTGAAGTATTTGGACCTTTTGTCAGCATAGTGCAAAATACCCATTAGCAGTAGCACTAAAAAGCAAAGCTTTTTTTTGATTGAAGAGAAATGTTGAGGTATCTAATCATCTTCCGCATCACGTGAGATATCTTGTTCAACTTGAGGAAAGCCCCCCCCCCCAAAAAAACTCTAGATAAGACTGCAGCGAGGTTAGCACTTTTGTGCATTTCATTACAATATGTGCTCTGTTTAATAAGTATTCACATGCATACTTATCTGGTTTACTGGTTATCTTGATGTCATAAACATAATTAGAAACAAGCTATGGCAAGATAATGTCTGTGTAAAAAATGATACACAAAGGGAAGGACTTATATAGTTGTTCTAACTTTTGGCATAAATAAGGCAAAATCCGTTAGCTCCATTTTTCATAAGTCATATTTTTGGCACAATGAACACTTTAAGAAAAATTATTGAACAACGAATTGATCCACTAATTACTGTATAGATCTGATCTAGAAGTGTGCATGTGTATATGCGAGTGTGGATTATGAAGTAAAATACTGTAGGAAACGATTATATAGTATTTCAATAATGTTGAATGACTTTGAGGCTATAGCCAAATTAATTTAATCTAGTACGTACATGCAGATAATGATATTTTGCAAAAAATTTTTTATAATAAATTACCAGAAACATATAAACACAAGGACAGAGTGTATGTTATTATGTACATGTAGATTGGTAACATTAACTCACTAGTAATTAAGATCCAATTCTATACTCCATTATTTTTAATAAGTATGATAATTAACCACACCTTTTTTGATAACTAAAGTTTATTATATTGTGGTTCAATGACAACTGACGCATTAAAGAGAAATTTGTTACTTTGCAGGCCTGCAGCAAGCTAGGTCAGGCCAGGAAGTGGGTAAATTAAAACACACCCTATTGACACGCCCAACTTATTATTTTGTTTACTTTCTCTCAATATTTTGCAAAGATGCTTTCGGAGTTACTAATAAATTACATTTACTATGGTTTTTTATAAAGTAAATCAGTTTTACTTATTGCACGTGTAAAGATCATCAAGTAATTTCAGGCGTTCTTGTGTCAATAGCTGATCTTAAGGTACGCTTTAACACGTCTTAATGCACTGATGATTCTTTCCGATGATGAATTGGTAGCTGGCATCACTAACACGTAGTTGTATTAGGATGCACGTACTTGTTCAGAAGAGAGAGATACTAAATAATCCTTGATATTGATATTGTGATCAGTTTCGTTATCTTTGAAATTAGATCCAAGCACTCTTAGCTGGGTACTCAAAAACCTCCTTGTCAAATCGTCTTTGTATGTCTCACACACCACTTTCGAGGTCAGATTCCATCCTCTTGTTTACAAGGCTTTAACCCATAGTGAGTCAATAGTGATATATGATGATTGATCAAATATGTCCCTCAATGCAGTTTATGATCAAATCCAGGCTCAAAAATTAATTTGCTTGTAATATCCCACAGTACTGTTATGGAATTAATGTCCACTAGACATACCATCTTCATATCTAGTCAGGAACCTTTTGATATCTTGCAGACCAACATCAACAATATGTAACGTTTGACTTTTCAGTAGTGGTCTTCCAAAATGAATCATAGGATTCATCATTTCGAATCAACTTGAGCAGAGTTCACAGTCTTATTTTAGCAATCTGTTGCCCTTCGGAAGGACTGAGAACTTGAAGCCAGAATTGTCCGCACGTTTTTACACAAGCCACACCCAACATCCAAATACGCAATAATAATAATAATTAATTAACGTCAGAAGAGTTGGGTCCGGCCAAAACCACCCGGACAGTCTCCTACGGCACTGTTTTGGTTATTAACTAAACTCCAGTATTAAATCATCAGATTAGTTGTTACAAGTTCAGTACTGTCTCCCGAGTCGCAGTACAAACATTAGAGGTATAGATAGTATATATACTTATATATTTATGTCTACAGCCATAGAACCTAACACCATCAATCTAGCTTGTATTAATTTCGCAGTAAAGTATGGCTTTTATCTATCTAACTGTAGCAAATGACTGCAATATATATAGGACAAGTATTTAGTGAACCGACATTCGGGGTCCTTAACTTCTATGATATGATGACATCATGCACTTGTGTCCATAAGGTTTGGTTTAGGGTGTAAGGTGATGATTTAGATGATGTCATCATCATATGGTAACATCACTACCTGTCATTTAATGATAATGTCATTAGAGTGAAGTTACACAAAGAACCACCTGACATTCGGTCCACTAAGATGTTAACTGACAGTCATTGAGAAGCATGAAATAATTAAAATTGACCCACAAGAATTTTAATTAATGTACATTTGCAAGCTTAAACCAGTATCTCTTCTTTGGCATTTTCTTTTAGTCCAGTGCATTTGAAATGTAACCACATTAAACAGGAGTTACAGTTGATGCTGTTTATCCCTTGAATCACCAATCTGTAGTTTTGCAAACAGGACAGAAGTAATTGCATTCTCATTCTTCATTGTGACAATGTCGTTTACATATCTTTCTTCCAGGCATCATCAGTAAATGAATCTGTTGATGCTAGCCAAGCACACACATTCCACCAATACAGGCATTGTTCACATTCTCTGGTATGACCTTCCACCATATCTTCAGTTATCTTCTTCCCTCGTAAAACATCAAGAACTTCAGTCTCTCCTATGAACCATGACAGCATCCTAAAGCTTCTGGGATACAATTCTCAAAAGTATCTGGACCAGTCATTTCTCTTTTTCCTTTGCAAGCCCACTACAGTTTTGTCCAATCCTTTAGACCTTACCACATTTTCTATTGTTAGGGTGGTAACTTTATGGCAGATAGATCCAGTAGTCTTTGCCTCTTCATTATTCACAGCACTTTATTCACCTTGGCTTAGCTCAATCCCACCACTATTCATTATGGTCTTTTCTTGAACCATGCGTTTTTCGTCTCATCTATCGTAGTAGTTTCATTGGTACTGATGACACAGTCTTCGACAAAGGTGACTACATCTTTACACACACCATCACCATTTCTTCAACTTCATCATCCTCCTCTCTGAAAGTTTAATTTTTGATAACTGCTTACATTTGCTTAAATGTCCTATTTATAATAGATAAGTAACTGATACCATGTCAGAACAAAAGTGTTTCAGTGAACTGGTATTAGTGTCAATTATGCTAGGAGGTTAGGCTTAGGCCAACTGTTTAGATTGGTGCATAGTCTTGTCGCCAGACCTATTCGCAAAGCTAAAGTAGGTCTGGTTCACATGAGTTGACTTTGTGTCCCCAGTAAGGAATGTGGTGTGGGTTTTGGTATAGAATTAGAGGTAGTTTGAACTATGAATATTATCAGTTAAAGTATGTGTGAAAGTAAATGCATGGCTACTCTTCATGAAATCGTGACTTTAACACTTCAATTAATTTTGGATTACATTTAGTCAACTTTGTTGTGACCTGACCTACCTTAGCTTGCAAGTATGGTTGGCTGCGGAGACTAATTGCTGCAGTTCAAGCCAGCTAATAATGGCTCACATTTGGCAGTGATCTGCTTCCATCCTTTGTGTCTAGACCTTAAATGGTGTCCACCATGAATCCAAGCAAATGTACAAAAATGTACTTCAGGTCAGCAGGTACTTTGTTTACGAGCTTTGGAGAGAAATTTTTTTAAGCTTGTGAGTTAGAGTTCTACAATCTTGTATGTAAAACTGCATACTCTTTCTTTTGAAAAAGTATCAATAGCCTCTTTTGTCTGAGTCCAGCTTTTAAACTTGATTCCACACTGCAAGTATCCCATAGCTTCTCTTCGCAGTGGCGCTATCACCAAAGTCTACCTGTTTCTCCTCCTCACAAGGCTCCATCCTCACCCCCCAAGGATACCACGGGTGTTTTAATTATATTCATGTTTCTCAATGCAACGTTTGGTTCAATAGAACGAATGGCGGTTCACTAAACAATGCCAGATAGTATGTGGTTGTACTATGTAAAATTTATTTTTTTTTTAAAGTTTTCATTATTTGTTGTTATTCTTTTTTAAATTTTTTTTGGGAAACAAGTTCTTTGGTTTCTTATTTAAATTTTTACGTGCCCTTTTTCCCCTTAAATTTGGCGGGTTGGGAAATTTTTTTTAAAATTTGGTTGTTTAATTAATCATGGCTTTAAAAAGGCCTATCCTATAAATTTTAACCATAAAGTATTTTTTTTTGAAAAAATTTTGGGGGGTTTTCATTAAACCAAATGTGTTGGTTTTGAAGAATTGTGTTAAAAATTTAACATTTATTTTCTAAAAAAAGGGTGGGCCAAACATCTTAAACTTAAATTTTTTGGTAGTTTCAAAAAAGT
>NW_024536726.1:0-7427 GCF_016097555.1 Gigantopelta aegis | reverse complement strand
ATATATCTCTGAATGATAACCGATTTCTTCACCAAATATATAAAAGGCCACCTATCAAAAATCAAGAAGGAAGGTCACTGACCATTAAAATGCCCCATTGCATGTAAGTACAGATGTCGTAAGTCAAACTGCTAATGAAACATTTACGTGACAGCTACGTACAATACATTCCTCGACAATAACAATATAACTTTGCAGTAAAAACACTCAATTATAAAACGGACTATGAAGAATATTAAAAAAAAAAAAAAAGAGTACTTACACATTTCATCTCATGCAAGAGTAGCCCATGTAGTGGCGATGGCGGGTTTCCTCTCAAAATCTGTGTGGACCTTACCCGTATGTCAGACGCCATATAACCGTAAAAAAACACATGTGTTGAGTGTGTCGTTAAATAAAAAATTTCTTTCTTTCTTTCTTTCATTTCATGCAAGTTCATTTGATGCCAGTCACCTTCGTAATGATAGAAATGTGTGTCTTGTAGCTCTGTCTTCAGCTGTTACCAATCCACTGATAGATATCTCTCAATTATAATTCAATTCTTCACCAAAACAATTATAAACCAAACTATCAAAGATCAAGAAGGGAGGTAACTTACCATTAAAATGCTTCATTCAATGCAAGTACAGATGTCAAAAGTCATACTGCTAATGACAGGAATTGATGTCCGACAGTTATGCCCTCAGCTGTCACCAGTCCGATGATGTAATGCATCATCCATCTCGTCATTGTGGCATCAACTGAAGAAGAAAAAAGAGAGAGAGAGTAATTGTGGAGGAAAAGATACATACACATGTCATAAGTCTACTTATTAACGTAAGAAAGCTATGTTTGACAGCTACATGTTTAGCTGTCACCAGCACGGCGGTAACTATCTCCTATCTCTCGCAATTACGGTAGGGACGGACGGACGGACAACTATTTATCTCTTTTTTACCGGCGGGACAATTTGAACTGAATGCACGAGGACAAAATCGCTGTCAAAGTGACAAATTTTATTCAATAATTGTACATCAACATTTCATATCACGTAACTCCACCCGTCGCAAGGATGTTGATGAACTCTTCCAACTCTCGTAGCCATGCCTTCAGCTGTCACCAGCCCGACGATAAGTATCTTCCATCTCTTGATTCCACACGTCCACTAAAGAAAAAAAGAGGTAGAAAACATTAGCCAACAATAACAATGAAAGTTTCAAGAAAAACACACAATTATAAAACGAACTATCAAGAATACTGAAAAACGATTACTTAAGTTATATCATTTCATTTCATGCAACCTCATTGGACATCAGTCGTCGTGCTAATAATGGAGGTGTACGTCTTTTAGCTGTGTCTTCAGCTGTTACTAATCCACTGATATATATCGCTGAATGATAACCGATTTCTTCACCAAATATATTAAAAGGCCAACTATCAAAAATCAAGAACGAAGGTCACTGACCATTAAAATGCCCCATTGCATGTAAGTACAGATGTCGTAAGTCAAACTGCTAATGAAATACATTTACGTGACAGCTACGTACAAAACATTCCTCGACAATAACAATATAACTTTGCAGTAAAACACTCAATTATAAAACGGACTATGAAGAATATTAAAAAAAACCCGAGTACTTACACATTTCATCTCATGCAAGAGTAGCCCATGTAGTGGTGACGGCGGGTTTCCTCTCAAAATCTGTGTGGTCCTTACCCGTATGTCAGACGCCATATAACCGTAAATAAAACATGTGTTGAGTGTGTCGTTAAATAAAAAATGTCTTTCTTTCTTTCTTTCTTTCATTTCATGCAAGTTCATTTGATGCCAGTCACCTTCTTAATGATAGAAATGTATGTCTTGTAGCTCTGTCTTCAGCTGTTACCAATGCACTGATAGATATCTCTCAATTATAATTCAATTCTTCACCAAAACAATTATAAACCAAACTATCAAAAATCAAGAAGGGAGGTAACTTACCATTAAAATGCTTCATTCCATGCAAGTACAGATGTCAAAAGTCATACTGCTAATGACAGGAATTGATGTCCGACAGCTACGCCCTCAGCTGTCACCAGCCCGTTGATGTAATTCATCTTCCATCTCGTCATTGTGGCATCAACTGAAGAAGAAAAAGAGAGAGAGAGTAAATTGTGGAGGAAAAAGCGATACATACACATGTCATAAGTTACTTATTAACGTAAGAAAGCTATGTTTGACAGCTACATGTTTAGCTGTCACCAGCACGGCGGTAACTATCTCCTATCTCTCGCAATTACGGTAGGGACGGACGGAGGGACAACTATTTATCTTTTTTTTACCGGCGGAACAATTCGAACTGAATGCACGAGGACAAAATAGCTGTCAAAGTGACCAACTTTATTCAATAATTGTACATCAACATTTGATATCACGTAACTCCACCCGTCGCAAGGATGTTGATGAACTCTTCCAACTCTCGTAGCCATGCCTTCAGCTGTCACCAGCCCGACGATAAGTATCTTCCATCTCTTGATTCCACACGTCCACTAAAGAAAAAAGAGGTAGAAAACATTAGCCAACAGTAACAATCAAAGTTTCAAGCAAAACACACAATTATAAAACGAACTATCAAGAATACTGAAAAACGATTACTTAAGTTATATCATTTCATTTCATGCAACGTCATTGGACATCAGTCGTCGTGCTAATAATGGAGGTGTACGTCTTTTAGCTGTGTCTTCAGCTGTTACAAATCCACTGATATATATCGCTGAATGATAACCGATTTCTTCACCAAATATATTAAAAGGCCAAATATCAAAAATCAAGAAGGAAGGTCACTGACCATTAAAATGCCCCATTGCATGTAAGTACAGATGTCGTAAGTCAAACTGCTAATGAAATACATTTACGTGACAGCTACGTACAAAACATTCCTCGACAATAACAATATAACTTTGCAGTAAAACACTCAATTATAAAACGGACTATGATGAATATTAAAAAAAACCCGAGTACTTACACATTTCATCTCATGCAAGAGTAGCCCATGTAGTGGTGACGGCGGGTTTCCTCTCAAAATCTGTGTGGTCCTTACCCGTATGTTAGACGCCATATAACCGTAAATAAAACATGTGTTGAGTGTGTCGTTAAATAAAAAATGTCTTTCTTTCTTTCTTTCTTTCTTTCATTTCATGCAAGTTCATTTGATGCCAGTCACCTTCGTAATGATAGAAATGTATGTCTTGTAGCTCTGTCTTCAGCTGTTACCAATGCACTGATAGATATCTCTCAATTATAATTCAATTCTTCACCAAAACAATTATAAACCAAACTATCAAAACAAGAAGGGAGGTAACTTACCATAAAATGCTTCATTCCATGCAAGTACATATGTCAAAAGGCATACTGCTAATGACAGGAATTGATGTCCGACAGCTACGCCCTCAGCTGTCACCAGCCCGATGATGTAATGCATCTTCCATCTCGTCATTGTGGCATCAACTGAAGAAGAAAAAGAGAGAGAGAGTAAATTGTGGAGGAAAAGATACATACACATGTCATAAGTCTACTTATTAACGTAAGAAAGCTATGTTTGACAGCTACATGTTTAGCTGTCACCAGCACGGCGGTAACTATCTCCTATCTCTCGCAATTACGGTAGGGACGGACGGACGGACAACTATTTATCTTTTTTTTACCGGCGGAACAATTCGAACTGAATGCACGAGGACAAAATAGCTGTCAAAGTGACAAACTTTATTCAATAATTGTACATCAACATTTGATATCACGTAACTCCACCCGTCGCAAGGATGTTGATGAACTCTTGCAACTCTCGTAGCCATGCCTTCAGCTGTCACCAGCCAAACGATAAGTATCTTCCATCTCTTGATTCCACATGTCCACTAAAGAAAAAAAGAGGTAGAAAACATTAGCCAACAATAACAATCAAAGTTTCAAGCAAAACACACAATTATAAAACGAACTATCAAGAATACTGAAAAAAACGATTACTTAAGTTATTTCATTTCATGCAACTTCATTGACATGTCAGTCGTCGTGCTAATAATGGAGGTGTACGTCTTTTAGCTGTGTCTTCAGCTGTTACAAATCCACTGATATATATCTCTGAATGATAACCGATTTCTTCACCAAATATATTAAAAGGCCAACTATCAAAATCAAGAAGGAAGGTCACTGACCATTTGAAATGCCCCATTGGATGTAAGTACAGATGTCGTAAGTCAAACTGCTAATGAAATACATTTACGTGACAGCTACGTACAAAACATTCCTCGACAATAACAATATAACTTTGCAGTAAAACACTCAATTATAAAACGGACTATGAAGAATATTAAAACAAAAACACAAGTACTTACACATTTCATCTCATGCAAGAGTAGCCCATGTAGTGGCGACGGCGGGTTTCCTCTCAAAATCTGTGTGGTGCTTACCGTATGTCAGACGCCATATAACCGTAAATAAACATGTGTTGAGTGTGTCGTTAAATAAAACATTTACTTCTTTCTTTCTTTCATTTCATGCAAGTTCATTTGATGCCAGTCACCTTCGTAATGATAGAAATGTATGTCTTGTAGCTCTGTCTTCAGCTGTTACCAATGCACTGATAGATATCTCTCAATTATAATTCAATTCTTCACCAAAACAATTATAAACCAAACTATCAATAATCAAGAAGGGAGGTAACTTACCATTAAAATGCTTCATTCCATGCAAGTACAGATGTCAAAAGTCATACTGCTAATGACAGGAATTGATGTCCGACAGCTACGCCCTCAGCTGTCACCAGCCCGATGATGTAATACATCTTCCATCTCGTCATTGAGGCATCAACTGAAGAAGAAAAAGAGAGAGAGAGTAAATTGTGGAGGAAAAGATACATACACATGTCATAAGTCTACTTATTAACGTAAGAAAGCTATGTTTGACAGCTACATGTTTAGCTGTCACCAGCACGGCGGTAACTATGTCCTATCTCTCGCAATTACGGTAGGGACGGACGGACGGACAACTATTTATCTTTTTTTACCAGCGGAACAATTCGAACTGAATGCACGAGGACAAAATAGCTGTCAAAGTGACAAACTTTATTCAATAATTGTACATCAACATTTGATATCACGTAACTCCACCCGTCGCAAGGATGTTGGTGAACTCTTCCAACTCTCGTAGCCATGCCTTCAGCTGTCACCAGCCCGACGATAAGTATCTTCCATCTCTTGATTCCACACGTCCACTAAAGAAAAGAAGAGGTAGAAAACATTAGCCAACAATAACAATCAAAGTTTGAAGCAAAACACACAATTATAAAACGAACTATCAAGAATACTGAAAAACGATTACTTAAGTTATTTCATTTCATGCAACCTCATTTGACATCAGTCGTCGTGCTAATAATGGAGGTGTACGTCTTTTAGCTGTGTCTTCAGCTGTTACAAATTCACTGATATATATCTCTGAATGATAACCGATTTCTTCACCAAATATATTAAAAGTCCAACTATCAAAAATCAAGAAGGAAGGTCACTGACCATTGAAATGCCCCATTGCATGTAAGTACAGATGACGTAAGTCAAACTGCTAATGAAATACATTTACGTGACAGCTACGTACAAAACATTCCTCGACAATAACAATATAACTTTGCAGTAAAACACTCAATTATAAAACGGACTATGAAGAATATTAAAACAGAAAAACGAGTACTTACACATTTCATCTCATGCAAGAGTAGCCCATGTAGTGGCGACGGCGGGTTTCCTCTCAAAATCTGTGTGGTCCTTAACCGTATGTCAGACGCCATATCACCGTAAATAAAACATGTGTTGAGTGTGTCGTTAAATAAAACATTTACTTCTTTCTTTCTTTCATTTCATGCAAGTTCATTTGATGCCAGTCACCTTCGTAATGATAGAAATGTATGTCTTGTAGCTCTGTCTTCAGCTGTTACCAATGCACTGATAGATATCTCTCAATTATAATTCAATTCTTCACCAAAACAATTATAAACCAAACTATCAAAAATCAAGAAGGGAGGTAACTTACCATTAAAATGCTTCATTCCATGCAAGTACAGATGTCAAAAGTCATACTGCTAATGACAGGAATTGATGTCCAACAGCTACGCCCTCAGCTGTCACCAGCCCGATGATGTAATGCATCTTCCATCTCGTCATTGTGGCATCAACTGAAGAAGAAAAAGAGAGAGAGAGAGTAAATTGTGGAGGAAAAGATACATACACATATCATAAGTCTACTTATTAACGTAAGAAAGCTATGTTTGACAGCTACATGTTTAGCTGTCACCAGCACGGCGGTAACTATATCCTATCTCTCGCAATTACGGTAGGGACGGACGGACGGACAACTATTTATCTTTTTTTTACGGCGGAACAATTCGAACTGAATGCACGAGGACAAAATGCTGTCAAGAGTGACAAACTTTATTCAATAATTGTACATCAACATTTGATATCACGTACTCCACCCGTCGCAAGGATGTTGATGAACTCTTCCAACTCTCGTAGCCATGCCTTCAGCTGTCACCAGCCCGACGATAAGTATCTTCCATCTCTTGATTCCACACGTCCACTAAAGAAAAAAAGAGGTAGAAAACATTAGCCAACAATAACAATCAAAGTTTCAAGCAAAACACACAATTATAAAACGAACTATCAAGAATACTGAAAAACGATTACTTAAGTTATTTCATTTCATGCAAGCCTCATTTGACATCAGTCGTCGTGACTAATAATGAGAGGTGTACGTCTTTTTAGGGCTGTGGTCTTTCAGCTGTTACAAATCGCACTGATATATATCTCTGAATGATAACCGATTTTCTCACCAAATATATAAAAAAGGCCCAACTATCAAAAATCAAGAAGGAGGTCAATAATGGCAATATATAAGTCTTTGGCAGAAAAAGAAAAAAAAAAATAAACTAAAAAAAAAAAAAAGTAAAACACTCATTATAAAAACGGACTTATGAAGAATATTAAACAGAAAAACCGATACTTACACATTTCATCTCATGCAAGAGTAGCCCATGTATGGCGACGGCGGGTTTCCTCTCAAAATCTGTGTGGTCCTTAACCGTATGTCAGACGCCATATTTTTTTTTTTTTTTTTTTTTTTTTTTTTTTTTTTTTTTTTTTTTTTTTTTTTTTTTTTTTTTTTTTTTTTTTTTTTTTTTTTTTTTTTTTTTTTTTTTTTTTTTTTTTTTTTTTTTTTTTTTTTTTTTTTTTTTTTTTTTTTTTTTTTTTTTTTTTTTTTTTTTTTTTTTTTTTTTTTTTTTTTTTTTTTTTTTTTTTTTTTTTTTTTTTTTTTTTTTTTTTTTACTTAAATTACATGGAGTGAGGTATTTTTCCCTTCTCTTTGGTCTTAAGAGTCAGAGCCAATTTACCTAAATAAAACTGTGTTGAGGTGTGTTTTTAAATTT
>NW_024536725.1:0-6640 GCF_016097555.1 Gigantopelta aegis | reverse complement strand
TATTGCTGGGGTTAGAACAAAGGCAAATGTATGTTTAATTCCCGCTGCACATTTAGTCATTCATGAGAAGCCCATCCCAGTTTTCTATGTTTTGTCAATTCGGAAGTAAATGTTTTATTTAATGAGGCACTCAACACATTTTATGTACGGGTTTATGGCGTCAGACATATGGTTAAAGACCACACAGATACTGAGAGAGGAAACCCGCTGTCGCCAGTTTATGGGCTATTATTTTCAATTAGCAGCAAGGGATCTTTTATATGCACCATCACACAGACAGGATGTTACACCAGTTGTGGAGCACTGGCAGGAACGAGAAATAGCCTAATGGGTCCACCGATAATGGGTCGACTGCGCATCAAGCGAACGCGTTCGCTTGATGCGCGGTCGGTATGGGATCGATCCCCGTCGGTGGGCCCATTGGGCTATTTCTCGCTCCAGCCAGTGCACTACGACTGGTATATCAAAGGCCGTGGTATGTGTTATCCTGTCTGTGGGATGGTGCATATAAAAGATCCCTTGCTGCTAATCGAAAAGAGTAGCCCATGAAGTGGCGACAGCGGGTTCTTCTCTCAATATCTGTATGGTCCTTAATCATATGTCCGACGCCATATAACCGTAAATACAATGTGTTGAGTGCGTAGTTAAATAAGATATTTCCTTCCTTCCTTCCCGCCCTTTTGTCAACAGTCGCCGCTAATGCAACAGCGAACCAACACTCTTTTTCTGGGATACACGCCAATCAAGTACACTGTATTAGAACTATATTTACGCAACTATCCCGACGAACAGTCTAAGTTAGATTTGTTAAATGGATTTACGTTTGTTGTTTTTCTCTCCATTAAAGTGGTCCCACGGAATCTACTGAGGCAAAACATTTTGTCAGTGCCAAACAAGCACCGCTAGTATTAGCTAAAAAAATAATAATAATAAAAATAACCTTTCTTTTATAAAACACTTCCAAACTTAAGAATTTCTGCCTTAGGGTTGGTGCCAAAGAAAACTAAAAACAGATTTCCAGGTAATTCATCACCTTTCTTACCTAGACAATTTTTCCGTGAATGACTTTATCGACCTACAAAAATGTTCGGTAAAATATATAAAAATTGATGATTTTAATGATACAGGAACTTGGACAAGAAGCATTACTTGCCAAATGTGACATTAAAGGAAACATGACATATTATAGCTCATTTTAAAAGAAAAATGATATAAAAATAATATACAAATAACTTTATAACAATAAAATACGTGTAGTTAACTTAACATGAAGAAATTACGCTAATCAGTATCAAAGTACGATTTATGCATATTTCTTCGTGAGCGTTCGGAAAAAAAGGGAAGTGACGTCAGAACCGCTGTACTCTTCCATTGTTGTTAACTGTTTATATATGGAGTAAGGGGCTTACGATCTTTTCAGTCCAACAGTGCCGTACTGCGCGGCCTTTGGGTGTAAAAATAAACAGTTTAAACGATCGGGATTGTCTTTTTATGGTTTTCCAAAGGATTGTATCCGAAGAAAGACGCGTGTATTTTATCGCAAAAGAAAAGATTGGACACCAACACCGCATAGTACTTTGGTGTCAGCCTATTTACAGCCCGGAGCCCGAACGTTACCCGGAGACAAAAACAGTACTCGGTTGCGAATGCCGAGGTGTACATTGTACATATTTGGCACAAAGATACACCTCAGCATGATGTATTTATATATGTTAAAACAAAAATGTAGAATGTTTTATTTATTTATTTTTTTGAAAAAAAAGAAGATTTTTCATGTTAGGGCTGTAGGCCTACATAACAAAATCTGTATTCACCGTCCGAAGAAGCAAACGTCAACAAGTAATTAAATATGGCATATACAAACATGGGATTTGGCATGAGGATACATCTCAGTACGATGTATTTAAATATGTTTTTAAAAAACGTGTAGAAAACAATAATAATTTTAAATAATGTTTTTAATCTTCGGGCGGAATACGTCACAAAAACGTTCCTCATCGCCCGAAGCCCCAAAGCAACACGAAGTTCAATACAAAATAAACCACTACTGTCGGTGTCGAAATAACTATTATGTTTCATCCACGGGCTGACTTGAGAATCGGAGTGTTGTTTTAGTTAATTGGTCCTTTCTTTCCGTGGCCTGCACATGGGTGTCCTCCCATAAGACAGACGTCCCATAACGCAGACGCGTTAAAATAACACAAGACCCATTACTAATTACCTGCCGTTTACCTTGAATAATACATGTAGTAAATAATGGAATAGTCGGATACAATTAAATACAAAACACATAACAAAATTATATAAAATTAGATTTATTTATACACATACATATACCCGGGATACACATTTTAACATGTCTCACGATTCAATTTTCTGTCTGTTCCACAATTTATACTAATTTTAAGAGATGTCCAACGGCATCCAAGAACTGAATGGGCGTTTTCTGTTCAAGGGTTAGTTGCGCCTTCAATCTCACGATTCTATTTTCATTCTGCTTATACACTCTCTTTCTTGGTGGTGGGGCAGCTCCAAAGTTTATCTGTCTCAATTTAGCACGTTCGGAGGTCTCTATTCCTTTGATTAATTCTACAAATCGGTATATGTTTGGATGATGAACTTGGATTGAACGATTCATTCTGGAATGAAATCCCTCCAGATTATTATTTGTTCTTGGGCCAGTGGTCAGATGATGGTTCCATACAATCAAAGGGAATCTGGAGTCATCGTCTACCCATGTTAAAACAACATAATCATTAAATGCCTCCGCCTGTGGAACATCAGGTCCGTCATTCATGGCTTCTAACCATGCATCCTGTACTTGTGCAATGGGCAAAAGTGGTAGTCCAGCAGCCCTCCGAATCCATGTCTGTACAGCTGGATCTTCTTTGTACAAAACAGCAAGACCCAGTTCTTGAGTTTTCCTCCAAATGGCCTGTGTAAAGTGAAAAAAGCACCCTTTTACTTCAGCTTGCGGAAACTCCGTCTCAACTGCCTGGATTGCAGCCATCTCAAAATCAGTCTGAACTTTACTTGGAGCAAGGGGTTGGTTTTAATAATTGTTGAACTTCATTTTTCAACAAACTGAACAGTCTAATGTATGTTATCCTCTGTTTATCGGGAAGAAGAGCAAACACAAGGGGATACATAGTGGTTCCGTCCATAGCATGGATGATGTATAATTGGTTCCACAATGCTGGACAAGAAGAGAAAGTTCCGTCCATAAAAATGGATTCTGCAGCCTGTAGAGCTACGATTTGCTCATCTGTAGAGAACACAAGCATGTTATCTTCATTTCCATCGCTAAATAACAGGTAGCGTCTTCCGTCATTTGTCTGTGTCCATGGTTCTTCTAGGATGACATCGGCTCTAGTCTGTGGTAGGGCAGGTATCAGAACTCGTCTCTGTCTGTACAGTGCACTGCTCATACTGGGAAAGGAAGGCAAATGAGGAACAGTTTCTAATGCTTGCTTTGCAACCTCATCATTGTATATTTGCTGCATAGGTGTTGTTTCTTCTCTTGCTCGCTTCCGTAGTATGCTGATAAACCGAGCAACATTCGGATCACTTGGAAGATGGTTGTGTTCCGATGTGTTCCGTACAAATTCGCCGACAGTGGTGCATTTCCCGGTACACGTTTTTGTCACGCATCTCCAGTGAACACTTTCCCCTCTGGTGCGATTCTTTGCAAATAAAAATCCATCCAATATTACTTGTGGTGAACCTTTTTGTGATTGAACAAATTCTATCCTTCTAAGACCAGCCATGACTAAAAAATTGAATGACTGTTTTTGGTAGCTACATGCAGTTAATATATAAGAACTTTTATGTTATCTCTGTGCTTAGCTATGGTTTAAATGTATGGTCAATGAAATACAAGACATTGGTCGTCAGAGACATAATACTCATTGATATACAAACAATGTCTATCTGAAGTGAAATGAATTGTATACGGATGTTGCTAAACTCTAAAAACACGGACATCATAAAACACAGTATCTTTACATTTGTTAATTCTGTTTAGCAGATTACAATTAACTTCTCCTAGTTGCCTGTGTGGAATTGGTAGATATAACAATTTTTTTAAATAGGTACTGTCATAACTGTGCGGTAATCATTGATATAAAAACAAAACATTGTCAATCTGAAGTGAAATGAATTGAATGGAGATATTGCAGTGGAAAATCCACCAAGCACTGTATCTTTACATTTATTAATTGCATTTACCAGATTACAATTAAGCTCTCGCTGTTGTTTGCATGAAATCAGCTCATTAATTAAGACTGCTGTTGCACTGCAGTATAGCTTGCTGAGCAGATTGGAGCAATACCATTAACGCAGTCAGGGGTGTACAGGATACATTACATAACCCAATAAAGAGTTTTGTCTATCAAATGGCATGTCTGCCTTATGGGACGTCTGTCTTATGGGAGTGAACCTGCACATGTGATTCCTGACTGGCAGGTGTATATTGCAGGGTATCGACCAGGTAAGTGATTACCACGGTCTAGACATACGTACAAAATACGTGCCAGTTTTTTTAAGATCACAGGGTATTGTGGCGTAACCTATCGCGACTATAGTACAATGTTAATGGACATTATCAGCCGCCCTGCTTCATTACTGTAAATAATGCTGTAAAACCCTTGATTAAGTAGACTTTCCCATCTAAAATTACAAAACTGACCAATTACGTAGTACCAAAGAAAAGAAAATTATCACTTGGGTATCGTGAGTGGTCGTTTTTACTCTAACGCACCCTACCAATAGGCCTAATAATATGCTACTTTTTTATGAGAGAAAAATACTATAACCCCATTTCGTTCTATTGATGCAAATAGAAATATATTTAGTTTAAAAGTTGATTATACTCTCAAGTCATTTATGTTGTTTTACAAGCCAGGTTAATGAAAGTGAAGCGCCTTGTCGTAAATTAGAGCGTTTGTTTACACTGTGCATACATATTTCATTATGTACAGCCCGAACATAAAAAATGCGATATTTTCTAAAAAAAAAAAACCACCAAAAAATGTTTGTCCTACATTTATATTTTTTACATATTTAAATACATCATATCGAGGTGTATCTTTATGCTAAATATGAACAGTATACACCTCGGCATTAGCATCCGAGTTTTGGTTTTGTCTCCGGGTTACTTTCGGGCTCCGGGCTGTAAATTGGTCGACCGGTCTGGTCTGGCACCATCAGTTTCTCCACCCTCCGACTCGCTATCCGTTTTTTTATCAGTATCACTGTTGTAAGTAAATGTGTGTCTTTCTTCATTTACTAACAGCTCATATTGATACGGCAAAACGTTTTGCGAACGAACACTCATTGTTTTGGTAAGCTGTGCAAGTCTTAGATTCTTTATGAGTGGTACGGACTAATGCTTTTAAGTGTAAGGCTTCAGATCAAGCGACGCGTCTCTGACGTCACGGACCTCGTGATTGCCCTGCTCATTAAAGATCGGCAATTTCCGCTAAGAGCTCGTATCTGGGGTTCTTTTATGGAGATATTTTAAGTAATTAATTTTTTATAATTTTTTTTTTTAGGTGATTCAATTTATAATTAATTGTACATGGTTGGTGCCAAATATGGTTTACGTGACATGTTTCCTTTAAGGAAGCGATTCGGTTACTTCCCTTCTCACAGAAAGATTTCGAATTGCTAGGTTTTAAGTTTGAGGAGAATTATTACTTTGACAAACATCTCCCCATAGGGGCCTCTATCAGGAAGGAAGGAAATGTTTTATTTAACGACGCACTCAACACATTGTATTTACGGTTATATGGCGTCAGGCATATGGTTAAGGACCATACAGATATTGAGAGAGGAAACCAGCTGTCGCCACTTCATGGCCTACTCTTTTCGATTAGCAGCAAGGGGTCTTTTATATGCACCATCCCACAGACAGGATAGTACATACCACGGCCTTTGTTACACCAGTTGTGGAGCACCAAGTAATGTAGAACATTTTTATTATTGGTTGTCTCCACAGGGGTAACATACACACGAATTCCCCCTTTGTCAACATATGTGAAGGTACATGGTCCGTTAAAATGGTTATTTAGTACTTGGCGTTAACACGAAACAAGAAATATATTTATGTACATTTATTTCGTTTGGTGTGTGTTAACGTCTATAGAAGCTCAAGACATATTGGACCATCATGATGACACCCAGGGGTTCGTATTCTCCATAGAAAAGTGACCGGGAATCAGTTTTCTACGGGAGCCAAAATATCACGTTACACCGGCGCCAATGATCTAAAAAAAAAAAAAAAATTGTGATGTTTACAGGAAAGACAACTCTGTAAACTTTACGAATTAGGACAGCACGAGTTATCGGTACCAAACAAATGTTATTGCCTTGTCGAGTCCGTATTTATTGCGAGTCGTGGAGACACGGGTTGTGACGCAATCTAATTAAAATTAGCTGCTCAGGTTAATTACTATTACCTGTGGATCTAACAGCACCCCGATGGAGCTCATGTCCAGCTGATCTTTCATTCGACCAATCAAAACCTTACTTGCAAAATCATTCCAGTGATTTGAAAAAAAAATTGAAAACATTCGGGATTATGCCGAGGGTATACGAAATGATTCGGGTGAATTACGAAGTATGTCGGAAACTAATTTCA
>NW_024536724.1:0-7542 GCF_016097555.1 Gigantopelta aegis | reverse complement strand
ATATTGGGAGAGGAAACCCATCCCACAGACAGGATATTACATACCACGGCTTTTGTTACACCAGTTGTGGAGCACTAGCTGGAACGAGAAATAGCCCAATGGGTCCATCGACGGGTATCGACCCTAGACCGACCGCGCATCAAGCGAACGCTTTACCACTTGGCTACTTCCCGCCCGTCGCATCCTCGAAGTGGATGAAACTCGATGTATGTGGACTTACCATTTGAGCCTAGCGGTGCACTCACTCTGGGTTGGAGCCGGTACTGGCATGAAAAATCCCCCATTGCCCCAGGTGGGATACGAACCCAATACCTACCAGCCTGATGGCATAACCACTACACCACCGAAGCCGGTTGCATAGTTAACTTTGGGATCCATTTTATTTAGGATATTTTGTTGTTTTGAAAAGGTGTGCTGCCAATTTTCCACATAATTGTCCACTGACATTGCAGTTTAAATGTTTGGCGCCTCGACTACATACTCATATAGTGGTTTCTGTATATATACTTATCCACCCATGCCAAGGTATGGGTAAATAACAGATGATTAGCGTTTTCAAATATGTTTAGAAATTGGTTGGGTTATTTTCTTAAATTAATTTCAAATTTTCTTCACTTATAAAACTTCAATGTGCACACATTATAATTAGCTAATTATTATATAACACTGTAATGTAGGAGAAAACAGTTTAATTATGAAGCTAAAGTGTTGCCTCAGGTGTGGTGATTAACTCTAAGACAAATGGAAACATATAGCGGGTCTAAAAGACTATGTCAAAATGACCAAAAGTTTGACATCCAATAGCCGATGATTAATAATTCAATGTGCTCTAGTGGTATCGTTAAACAAAACAAAATTCTTTTTTTAGTGTAGTATTTTTTTTCTGTGACTAATGATTGTCTGTTACTTAGCATCTGATAAAAAAATAAACGTTCGTTTTTTAAGTAATTTGTGGTTTCGTAAATTAATTAATCTTGTTTTGATCTGCTACTCAAACAAAATTACTTATGATCTGAATTTGATTATAATGTGCTGGTAAGACAAGACAAGACAATTTTTATTCAGTATAAACGCAATAGGCCCATAATACAGTCAGAAACTTTTATACATGTTTGCGCATGTGTAGTGTTTACACAGTATACTATAGGTATACATTTAAATATTTAAGTTTTTTGCACATTATAAAGATAAAGACATACATTGAATACTACATCCAAATTTTCTGATGTCATAATATCTATAAAGGTTTGCAATGAATTATTTTTTTATATAAATTTTAGAAATATGGTGATCTCTTAGTACATTATAACGCTTACATAGAAGAAAAATATGGAGTTCATCCTTAATATATCTTAATCCATGATCCAGGCAATATGGACAGAGTCTTTCAGTGTAGGCTATGTTGTTATGTCTTCCTTGGTCAACAGCATGTCTAATGTTACTATCTTGTGTATATTACTTTAAGATAAACGGGGATTTCATAAATGAGATAAATTAAAGACAGTAAAATGTGTGTGACAATACAACTATTACACGTAATTATAATTAATTAATAACCTCTCATGACCGGGTCCTCTGTAAACCGAACATTTGACTTGGTAACTGTGGTGTCCAGTTTAAAGAGATTTCACTAGAGGGAGAGAGAGAGAGAGAGAGAGAGAGAGAGAGAGAGAGAGAGAGAGAGAGAGAGAGAGAGAGAGAGAGAGAGAGAGAGAGAGAGAATAATAAGTAAAGTTTGTTTTGTTTAACGACGCCACTAGAACACATTGATTTTTTATCTTATCATCGGCTATTGAACGTCAAACATATGTTCATTCTGACACTGTTTTTTAGACGATACACGCTGTCGCCACATAGGCTACTCCTTTACGACAGGCAGCAAGGGATCTTTTATCTGCGCTTCCCACAGGCAGGATAGCACAAACCATGGCCTTTGTTGAACCAGTTATGGATCACTGGTCGGTGCAAGTGGTTTACACCTACCCACTGACCCTTGCGGAGAACTCACTCAGGGTTTGGAGTCGGTATCTGGATTACAAATTCCATGCCTCGACTGGGATCCGATGGCCTAACCGAGACGACACCGAGGCCAGGACAGACAGACACACACAGAGAGAGAGAGAGAAAGAGAGAGAGAGAGAGAGAGAGAGAGAGAGAGAGAGAGAGAGAGAGAGAGAGAGAGAGAGAGAGAGAGAGAGAGAGAGAGAGTGTGTGTGTGTGTGTGTGTGTGTGTGAGAGTGAGTGAGTGTGTACTATCCTAATACGAAATATACAGGCATAAAGTATCTAATCGATTCTAAATACTTACATGTTAAAAACATACAGTCGAGAGTGCAGCCCGTACGGATATCATGGTGATAATGTAATCTATTTTCGTATTTTAATCTAGCTAAGATACAGGACAGTTGTTCTGTTTGACGACTCCGCTCGCCACGGGTGTAGCCAGAATGTTATATTTGGGGTCAACAGATATTGGGGGAGGGGCAGCCCACAATAGGTGTGTGTGTGTGTGAGTGTGTGTGTGAGTGTGTGTGGTGTGTGTGTATGTTTGTGTGGTGTGTGCGTGTTTGTGTGTTTGTGTGTGTGTGTAGGTAGGTAGGTAGGTAGGTATGATTTTATAAAAGTTAATAAAACATTTAAAGATTTGATTGGGGGTCATGACCCCCGTTTCCCAAACCCAACCCCACCCCCACCCCTCACTACGCCACTGCCGGTCGCTAGATTACCTATCAGTACAAGGAAGGAAGGAAATGTTTTATTTAACGACGCACTCAACACATTTTATTTACGGTTATAAGGCGTTAAGGACCACACAGATATTGAGAGACTAATCCCGCTACTCTTTTCGATTAGTAGCAAGGGATATTTTGTATGCACCATCCGACAGACAGAATAGTAGATACCACGGCCTTTGTTACACCAGTTGTGGAGCACTGGCTGGAACGAGATATAGCCCACTGGGTCCACTGACGGGGATCGATCCTAGACCGACCGCGAACCAAGCGAACGTTACCACTGGGCTATGTTCCGTCTCCCTATCAGTACAAAGACAACGAGCTAAACTGACATGGGAAACCTGCTGTCGTCACAGATGAACTTTTGCACAGTTGTAGGTCATGGTCAGATACACATTTCTATCCCAATAACTCGATATCATTTTTATTAAAAATCAATAGCAAATAGAGAAACAAATCCACTATTTAAACATTAAAGTCGTATCATCATCAAGAAGGTCAGTAATTCAAAAATTCGAAAACAAAAATAGAAACAGGAGGAACTGCTGTTTAAATTTCTACCAACTATGTTGGAGGTCAACAGGCCTCGTTGTCAATTTAATATTATTACACAATCCTTCAATACCATATTTTTAATAACTAAACTATATTCGTATCAAAACAGTGTCAAACAAATGAATAGGCAACTTAACAAAATAAAGTTTCCCCATTTCCATTGGTTTCAAGCTACTGTACATGCCGGGTGAACAATCGTATGTACACATCGAAGGCAGAGTGAAGCTATATAAGTCGGACTGCGCATATACGGACCATGGCTAGTGTTTAATGGGGCTTTAGTAACTACATTTGGCGAACAAATTCTCACAAAGATGATATAAGTAGATTTCTGAAGAAGTAAGATTATATAAACAAGAACATACGCTACAGTATAGAAATATTTGATGTTCTTGAAGGTATTTCTTAACAGGAGACCTAAGGCAAATATACCTCAGAAAATATATTAATATGTGTATCATGTATTTATTGACAAAACGTATTCAACATAAATACCAGTTGGCCTAATATTTGCTATGCATAGAATGTTTTAGCGTCCTTATTTAAATGAAAGTTAAAACAGGTGTCTGGTTTTTTCTCTCTCATAAACGATAATCCGGTTTGGGCAATACACTTCCTGGTTGATTGTGATGTGTACAAGAAGTTAGTTATGGCTCCCAGTTGGATATTTACTGGTTTTCTGGTGTGTTTTTGTATTTTAAAATTTGAACAAACGTTTGCTGCCTTAGGTAAGTTATAGAAGTACATTTTATTAATAGTTTTGTTTCTCCAAAATCAACATCACATTACTAGTAGGTAGCCTTGTCTCATGTACGGAGTTGTATTTGTATAAAATAAATCCTGGGTAAACCTGTTTGGCGATTTCTATAAATAAAACCTATGCGTTAATTTAAGACCGGTCGTTATAACCTGAGAACCCTGGGCTGGGTAACAAAACAAAAGTGTTTTGTAGGTGAGACTGAATACCTTGGCTGTTCTACCATTTTGTCTTTACCCCTGTATTCAAAATGAGATTTAATCTATATACTAGTATAAATTGATGGCAATTTGTTAAGAAACACGTTGGATTTACATATAATTTGTTCTTCGTAAACACGTTATGAGAGTCATTTTCGCAAACTAACTTATCATTCTGTATAGTATATTGTATTTCGCATGGGTTTGAAACACAATAATATGTTTGATATGTTTGATAGCATTATTTAGCTATATGCCATTTCATCGGTTTCTTTTTCACCTAAACGGACTATAGATCGCTAAGTACATGTGTGGTGTGGACCTCATTTTCCCTAAACGCATTCTTCACACGTGCAAATGTGACAAATGCGTTGTTGTTGGTGGCTTCTTGTTTTGTTTTTTTCGGGTTTGGGGGTGGGGGGGGGGTGGGTTGGGGGGGGTGTCTGTTAATATAAAACGTATTTTTTCACAAATAGGTTTAAAAAAAAATACAAATAAGGAATAATAATAAAACATAAAAACAAGCTTTAAATAGTTTGCAATCAATTATCCCTGGCTGCTTTATCGGTAGGTTTCCTTTCTTGTGATGTTTGTGATGCCTAAGGACATGTATGACGCTAGACGGACATTTGGATGGTTATGATTGCTCTACGTATTTAACCGGAACATTATTGAAGGGGGTCCTTGTTGGGTTTCTTCCTGTAGAGTGCATTAGTGGCTAATATGTGAAATATTTGTTGTCGTCGAACTCGAAAATGACCAATGTAATGGCATTTAACGTGAAACATAACATTGTTGTTGTATTAGAGTGGGAATCTTTGCCTACCTGGTGGTAGGCAGCAATTCCGTGTTTTCGGTATAGTGTTATCTCTGTCTGAGAGAGCGATCATAACCGTCCAAATGTCCGTCTAGCTCTCGAACGGCAGAGTATTCGGGATAGTATGATTCCAATATAACCATAATTAATATGTTGAATTCGTCATTAAACAAAACACTTCTTCTTGGGGGAGGGGGCGGAAATGAGCTTAGTCGGTTGAGTGATGCCTGAGGTGCGTGAGTCTCGACAGTTCTCCACAACCATTATAAGGATGACCGTGGTATATACAGTCTGTAGGAAAGTGCATATAAAAGATCATTTGTTGCTTTAGTGGTAGGTGTGGCCCATGGAGTGGCGGCTGCGGGTTTCATCTCTTATGATTTGTGTGGTTCTGTACCACACACGTGACGCCAATAAAACTGTAAATACATAAGTCGTGTGCATAGTCAAATGAAACATTTCTTCTTCTTTTTTCTTTTTCTTTTTATATATATATATATTTTTTTTTTTTTTTTTTTTTCTTTCTTTTTCTTTTTTTTTTTGGGGGGGGAGGACTTTACCTCAAATCATTAAGAGCTCACCTGGGGTGCTTGGGTTGTATGATCGAAACACCTCTGTGGGTCCATTGAGTTTTCCCATCCCAAACAGAGCCCTACAACTGGTATACCAAAGCCTCTAACTGGTTGCCTAATGGAACACGCGACGGCCTTTTATATGCAATACCTCCAAGGAATTGTTTGCTCCGTATAGAATGCATGTGTATACGCATCCCACTAAACATTGTTTATATATGTATGGACCGTTTAGAAGCAGAGACACAATTTTTACTACAACAAAACAACAAAATAAAACCATTTTCGAAATACAAACTAGATTCGCGGGTGTGTGTGTGTGTGGGGGGGGGGGGGGTCAGTATGCATGTATGTACGAAAGTGGTATATTTGCACATAATGTCAACTGTTAAAGTCCAGTTAAATAACTGACAGAAAACAGAAGAATATTTTCAAGAATAGAATTGCAGTCATGAATAAATTCCAACCAAACCAGTTTTAACTGCAATTAAAACACACTCTGAGTATGTACTATACAGCATACAAGTAGGTACACCTACATCCAACAAACTTTTGTGATAGGTCCCATGAGTAGGTATTCACACTCTTCAAGGAGTAGATACTCCTATCACTCTTGAGTTAAAGCTTGTTCTGTTTAATGGCACAATTAGAGCACACTGCGTAAGTAATCAGCAGCTATTGGATGTGAAACATTTGTTAATTCTTACACATAGTCAACAGAGGAAACCTGCTACATTTTGCCATTACCAGAAAGAGATCTTTTGTTTGCATTTTCGCACATGCAGGATAGCACATACCACGGCCTTTGACATACCAGCCGTGGTGCACTGAGCGAGGAATAGAGCAATGGGCCCACCGACGGGAATCGATCCCAAACCGACCGCGCATCAAGCAAGCGCTTCACCACTGACTACGTCCCGCCCACAGAGACAAGAAGGCACATACCACAGCCTTTGACCAGTTGTGGTGCACTGGTTGGAAGGAGAAAAATACAATCAGTTGAATGGATCAACCGAGGTGGTTTGATCCTGAGACGCAACTACCTCGGGGGAGTACTCTACCATCTGAGCTAAATCCCGCCAATTACTGCTCAGATACAATGCCTCACTTGTCTTGGGCAGAACACTCAGGCTAAATCAGAGCTTGTTTTCCGCGACAGGCGCACTTGAAAAGTTCTCTGATGGAATCATATCTAAATTTACCCACACCACACCCACACGACCTCGGTGGCACACTGGATATATCACAGGGCTACATGCTGGTAGGTATTGGGTTCGAATTCCACTCAGTGGCATTTATTTTATTTATTCGGGTATCGTTTCGAACCTAGAGCGAGTGCATTGTCCGGCGTAATGGACAGGTTAAACCACCTGCACCGACCAGTGGTCCATAACTGGCGTAATAAAGGTCGTGTTTTGTGCCTCTCGTCTGTGGGAAAGTTCATATAAATGACTCTAATATTTAAACAAAAGTTTAAAGTGTGTTTTGTTTAACGACCACTAGAGCACATTGATTTATTAATTATCGGCTATTGGATGTTAAACATTTGGTAAATTGTTTCCATTAGTAACAAGATATGTTTTGTATGCACCATCCCACATACAGGATAGCACATACCACGGCCGTAGTGCACTGGCCGGAACGAGAAATAGCACAATGGGCCCATCGACGGGGATCGATCCCAAATCGAACGCTTTACCAGTGGGCTACATCTCGCCCTATTTAAAAAAGAAAAAAGAAAAAAAAGAGTAACATGTGTGGCAGTAGTGAGTTTCCTCTAGGCTACTAACAATTATGCTATCATCAGTCTAGGCAGCTGGCTTGTGTCCCATGGATAGCGTTCTTGGACCTTAATTGAATATAAGCACACATATAGTCAAGGTGAGAGTGCGATAATATATCTTTA
>NW_024536723.1:0-8252 GCF_016097555.1 Gigantopelta aegis | reverse complement strand
GGGCACTAACAACATTACACCATTGCGAAACATACATTATATAAGATTTATATTCATTCCAAAATTGTGAACATTTTCCGTCTTCAGGGTTTGCTTATGCCGCATCCGGGTAGTACCGGTCCGAAACAGGTGGTTCAAAAACCGATTCACTCCGGCGCACTTGCCAAATATACCCAGTCCAAAAGGTCGATGCACAAATTTACAAAAAACATGGGCAAAATACAGCCAGAAGGCTTACCTTAAACAACATATTGTTTTAATTCTTCCACCATTCCTAAGAAGTGAATAGTGAACCATAAACATTGCCCCAATTAGGAAAAACTTTTTTATTGTGGACCGGGATGAATGAATCTCACCCGGGTAATTGTGAGTGGACCTTAAAAGTTAGTTTGACCGTTGGTCAAAACCTTGGTTTGAAGGTTAATTTGAAATTTGGGTCATTTACACCAGGAAAAGCTAACTAGAGCCGTGTAAATTATGAACTTCTAACCAAACCCCAAAAGGAAGAGCACCAATTACCACCAATAAAATTATTCAAGGGTTATCCGGGGGCATCCCACAATAGATGGCCATCAAACAACAGCCACTATAGGGGAGTGTATGACCTGCTGGTAGTTCTGAGATGGGAACAGTACAAGAGCTAATTCTCTAGTTATTTCATTAAAAAATTAGGGCCAGCAGGGGTGACTATGGGCCAACAGGGGGGTTCATAAGGAAACGATGAAAATCACTGTCTATTTTTTTCGGTACTCGGTTCAGCATGAGAATCCACAGATTGTTTAGATGGCAGATACAAACTACGTTCAATAGTAGAAACTACGAGGTAGATCTTTCACATGCCATGCAACGGCTCTGCCGTCCTCTAGCGGCATGTCGACCAAATGCTCTAGGCCAAAAGCACAGAAAGGGAGGGTGAATTTCGGACTATGGAAACCTGGTACCTGACACTATTAATTTTGACCCTTTTACAATGAGAAAATCAGTGTGAGTACCAAATCTTACAGTCTATTCAGTGCGGATCTTACTATTTACATTGGTGACTCCCTTACAACACTCACAAGGAACAGTGGGCACAACACACCCACTACCACCTACGAAAAAAATACAACAAGAACGACAACACAGTTACACTTACAATTTGCACTAGGTCTGGCTACTATCGGACCCAAAGTGGGTCCCCCCCATACGCCTTGGCTAAAATCCACCTCGATGTAATTACTTGTTATAAGGAGGCTAACCACTAGTACATGTTCATTTGGCTCGCTACAATATATATGTTGGATACAACAAGTAAATTGCATGGGTGGGCAGTATGGTCGCACTACACAGCTGTCAGCTGCCCTTGAAAACCCATGTTAAAACGCCCACTTCAAGTGAAGATTGCCCATAGAACCGGGTTTCTTGTTGGCACTCACAACCTCCCCCATTGGCGAAACAGACATTATATAAGCATGTCTGGCAGGTCCAATTCGGGAACAAATGTCCGGCTCAGTGAGTTGTCTATATGACCCCATCCGGTGTAGTACCGGTCCGAACAGGTGGATTCCCTCTAACGATGCCACCTCCGTCTGTCAATTGCATATCATACCCATTGCCTAAAAGGGTCGAGGAACCCAATAGTACACACAGAAAATGGGCGAAATACAGCCAGAGGGCCTTACCTTACTAATCTACATTTTGTTTAAATTACTTCACCATTCCTAGAAGTGAATATGTGACCCATACCATGTGCCACTATTAGTAACTAGAGTGGGACCGTGATGAATGAACTATCACCGGAAGTCATCGGTTGAGTCGGAACCTTAAAGTCTAGTGACCCGATTTGGCAAACTTGTTTCAAGTTTAATGATGATCATTGGGTCATTTACACCATGAAAAGCTATACTAGAGCCGTGTAACTTATGAACTCTAACCAATACACCAAAAGATAGATGCACCATACCATCCAATAAAACTTCATATCACATTGTTACTCCTTGGTCATCCACCAATAGATTGCCATCAACAAGCAGCCACTATATGGTAATGTATGACCTTGCTGGTAGTCCTGATATGGGGGAACATACAAAGAAGTCTAATTATCTAGTTTAGTTCATTAAAAATATTAGTTTCATCAATTGTTGCTATGGGCAACAATTGTTTCATAATGAAAGTGTTGAAATCCTGTTTTTTCCAGTATAATTTCAGCATGAAGATCCACATATTATTAATGGCAGATACAAATTCGACTTTCATAGTAGAATACTAATCGTTATATATTCACAATACCATCACAAAACTGTTTGTCACTATGACTGTACATTCGAAAAAAATTCATTATGCACAAAATCACCAGAAATTAGGGTGAATTTGGATATTGACCTTGTGACCTTGAATTTTGACCTTTTACAATGAGAAACTCAGTGTTTAGACACTCATATCAATTTATTTATTACATGTAAGAACACTAGAATGTACATTTTTGACACACACCCCCTAAAAAAAAAAAAAAATAAAAAAATAATAAAATAAATAAAATTGACATTGTTTGCTATATTTACCCAAATGGGCCCCCATACGCTTGGCTAAAATCCACATCGATGTAATTACCTTTTATAAGGATGCTACACTAGTACATTTTCATTTTGGCTTGCTAAACTTATATATTTTGGATAAAACAGTAATTTCATGTTTTACATTATGGTCTCACTACACAGATGTCATCTGCCATTGAAACCCATGTTAAACTGCCCAACTTCAAGTGAAGATTGCCCATAGAAACGGGTTCTTGTTGGCACTAACAACATACACCATTGCGAACATACATTATATAAGCATTTATATTCATTCCAAAATTGTGAACATTTCCGTCTCAGTGTTTTGCTATATGACCGCATCCGGCTGTAGTACCGGTCCGAACAGGTGGTTCATAAACCGATTCACTCCGGCTGTCACTTGCACTATATACCCCATGTCCCAAAAGGTCGATGCACAATATTACAAAATAACATGGGCAAAATACAGCCAGAAGGCTTACCATTAAACATACATATTGTTTTAATTCGTCACCATTTCCTAGAAGTGAATATGTGAACCATAACATGTGCCACAATTAGGAACTATAGTGGACCGTGATGAATGAACTCTCACCCGGAAGTCATCTGTGTAGTGAGACCTTAAAGTCTAGTGACCGATTTGGTCAAACTTGGTTTGAAGTTAATTTTGATAATTTGGTTGTCATTTACACCATGAAAAGCTATACTAGAGCCGTGGAACTTATGAACTCTAACCAATACACCAAAGATAGATGCACCATACCATCCAATAAAACTTCATATCACATTGTTACTCCTTGGTCATCCACACAATAGATGGCCATCAACAAGCAGCCACTATATGGTAATGTATGACCTTGCTGGTAGTTCTGATATGGGGAACATACAAAGAAGCTAATTATCTAGTTAGTTCATTAAAAATATTAGTTTCCATCAATTGTTGCTATGGGCAACAATTGTTTCATAATGAAGTGTTGAAATCCTGTTTTTTCCTGTATATTTCAGCATGAAGATCCACATATTATTAATGGCAGATACAAATTCTACTTTCATAGTAGAATACTATGTTATATATTCACAATACCATCAAAACTGTTTGTCACTATGACTGTACATTTGCGAAAAAAATTCATTATGCACAAAATCACAGAAATTAGGGTTAGGGTGAATTTGGATATTGACCTTGTGACCTTGAATTTTGACCTTTTACAATGAGAAAAACTCAGTGTTAGACACTCATATCAATTTATTTATTACATGTAAGAACACTAGAATGTACATTTTGACACACACCCCCCTAAAAAATAAAAAAAAATAAAAAAATAATAAAAATAAATAAAATTGACATGTTTGCTATATTTACCCAAATTGGGCCCCCATACGCTTGGCTAAAATCCACATCGATGTAATTACCTTTTATAAGGATGCTACACTAGTACATTTTCATTTTGGCTGCTAAAACTTATATATTTTGGGATAAACAGTAATTTCATGTTTTACATTATGGTCTCACTACACAGATGTCATGCCATTGAAACCCCATGTTAAACTGCCCAACTTCAAGTGAAGATTGCCCATAGAACGGGTTCTTGTTGGCACTAACAACATACACCATTGCGAACATACATTATATAAGCATTTATTATTCATTCCAAAATTGTGAACATTTCCGTCGTCAGTGTTTTGCTATATGACCGCATCCGGCTGTAGTACCGGTCCGAACAGGTGGTTCATAAACCGATTCACTCCGGCTGTCACTTGCACTATATACCCATGTCCCAAAAGGTCGATGCACAATATTACAAAATAAACATGGGCAAAATACAGCCAGAAGGCTTACCATTAAACATACATATTGTTTTAATTCTTCACCATTTCCTAGAAGTGAATATGTGAACCATAACATGTGCCACAATTAGGAACTATAGTGGACCGATGAATGAACTCTCACCCGGAAGTCTCTTGTGTAGTGAGACCTTAAAGTCTAGTGACCGATTTGGGTCAAACTTGGTTTCAAGTTAATTTGATAATTTGGGTCATTTACACCATGAAAAGCTATACTAGAGCCGTGTAACTTATGAACTCTAACCAATACACCAAAAGATAGATGGCACCATACCATCCAATAAAACTTCATATCACATTGTTACTCCTTGGTCATCCACACAATAGATGGCCAGCAAACAAGCAGCCACTATATGGTAATGTATGACCTTGCTGGTAGTTCTGATATGGGGAACATACAAAGAAGCTAATTATCTAGTTAGTTCATTAAAAAATATTAGTTTCCATCAATTGTTGCTATGGGCAACAATTGTTTCATAATGAAGTGTTGAAATCCTGTTTTTTCCTGTATATTTCAGCATGAAGATCCACATATTATTAATGGCAGAGACAAATTCTACTTTCATAGTAGAATACTATGTTATATATTCACAATACCATCAAAACTGTTTGTCACTATGACTGTACATTCGAAAAAAAAATTCATTATGCACAAAATCACAGAAATTAGGGTGAATTTGGATATTGACCTTGTGACCTTGAATTTTGACCTTTTTACAATGAGAAACTCAGTGTTAGACACTCATATCAATTTATTATTACATGTAGAACACAGAAGTACTTTTGCAACACCCCCTAAAGTAAAAAAAAAAATAATAAATAATAAAATTGACATGTTTGCGCTAGATTTACCAAATTGGCCCCCATACGCTTGGCTAAATCCACATTCGTGCATTACCTTTTATAAGGATGCTACCCTAGTAGTTTTCATTTTGGCTTGCTAAACGTATATATTTTGGGAACACAGTATTTCATGGTTTCATTTGGTCTCACTACAACAGATGCATCTGCCATTGAAACCCATGTTAAACTGCCCAAACTTCAGTAAGATTGCCCATCTAACGGGTTCTGTTGGCACTACCAAAATACACCATTGCGAAACTACATTATAAAAAAATAAGCTTGTTGTGCACTCCAAAATTGGTGAACATTTCCGTCTCAGTTTTTTGCTATATGACCGCATCTGGCTGTAGTACCGGTCCGAACAGGTGGTTTCATAAACCCGCTTCACTCCGGGCTGGTTCTTGCGCTACTAATCCCTGTCCCAAAAGGTCGTGCACAATATTACCAAATAACATGGGCAAAATACAGCCAGAAGGCCTAACCATTGAAACATACATATTGTTTTTATTCTTCACCATTTCCTAGAAGTGGATATGTGAAACCATAATGTGTGTCAAATTTAGGAACTATAGTGGGACCGTGATCAATGAACTCTCACCCGGAAGTGATCTGTGTAGGGAGACCTTAAAGTCTAGTGACCGATTTGGTCCAACTTGATTTTACAGTTCAGTTTGATAAGTTGGGTCATTTACACCATGAAAAGCTATACTAGAGCCTTGTAACTATTGAATTCTAACATATACACCAAAAGAATAGATGCACCATACCATCAAAAGAAATTAAGGGTCAGATCACATTATAACCAATAGGTCATCGGGTGTATTAGATTGATGATGTAACCTAACACACAAAATATGGTAATTTATGACCGGGCTGGTAGTGTCTACAGGTGAAACACACGACGACGTCACTGTATACAAGTTAGTTCACATGACATCTTAGTTTCAATCAGTTGAAGGTTGTCAACCATGGATGTTACACATTAGAACATTCGTTTAATAGTGTGTGAACCACCCCTGGCTTTCAGAATACACTCGACACACGTTGCCAATTGCTGCACTACAGACGTCTGAAGAATTCTTGGGAATGGCTCCACTCTGCCATAAGAAGTTGACCCAGATCATGAAGGTTGGCCGGAGGGGCATGGTTATCCCGAAACTCTTCCTGCCTAGTCGTCCCAGGCGTCATACATGGGGCCAAGTCAGGCGAATATGCTGGCCAATCCATCCTGTGACGATACATTGTTGTCCTGGGAAAGTCCGGTACTCCGTGTGGCGCGGTGGGGTCAATTTATTGTAATCCGGCAAGAACTGCCCCGCCGTACAATCTGACTGAAGGCCTGGGAGAACCAACGGCCGGATAATTCATTCAGATAGCGATTCCATTCAGATTGCCATCCACCACATAGTAGGGGGGTCCTGTCTTGGATAGGATGCCGCCCCCACACCATGACGCTGACCGCACCGAACCGGTGACGTTGTCTAACGTTAACGTCAGCGAAGCGCTCCCCAGGATGTCTGTAGACACTAAACCGACCGTAGTTGAACTGGTAGACTAAACCTGGACTCATCAGTGAAACATCACTGACCCCATCGAACACGTTGCCACCGCAGATGAAGCGGCACCAGTGACGTCTGGCCGTTCTGTGACATTGAAGGAGTGGTGGTCGAACTGGCTGGCCTCATAGCGAAGATTATTGGCTCTCAAACGATTGCGTGGTGGTTTGATCAGACATCGAGTTCCAGTCGCAGTCCGCAGATTGTCAACGTAATCGGCGTGAAAGTGGTATAAGCGTTGACGTCTTCCAATAGTGGTGATGTAGGAGTCCGGCTCAGTATTTGGCTATATGACGCGTCCGGGTCTTCCGAACCGACAGGGTGGATTTCGAACAGTCACTTCGTCCTGCACTTTTGCCTCGTGGCCCAGTCGGCCCCACGACATCCTGACTGACACCAAGTCTCAGAGCAACATTTTTGCGTATTGCCATCCTGCAGCCAAGCAATAGCCCTTACGCGAGTCTGCTATAGGTTGGTTTGAGTTCTTCACCATTGTCCTAGAAGTGCTATGTGCACCGTACACGAACGCAAGCTCCAATTAAGGACCGAAAGTTCAGCATTGGGAACATGGAATCTCACGTGCAAAGCGTGCAAATGAAGCGCTTTGTGAAAAGCAAGTTATGGGCACTGTTCAGACCTTTCGCTTTCGCCCTAATTTACGTGCAAATGTAAGCATGTTTTCGCCCATTAGAACTAGTCCTAAGCCCGTGTGACTTAGGGATTTTAATCATTTATGGGTTGCTTGAGACCCACTTTCGTCAAAATGGAAACATACCATGCGTGACATTTGGTCTAGCTAATATAATTGACATTCAGAAAATAATGTCGAAAATATCGTCTGCCGCCACTATATGGTAATCTATGACCGTGTTGGTAGTTCGGATATGGGGAACCATACAAAGAAGCTAATTATCTAGGTATTTCGGTAAAAATAATCGTTTCCATCAATTGTTGCTATGGGCAACATTGTTTCATAATGAGTGGTTGGAAATCTGGGTTTTCCTGTATATGTTCAGCATGAAGATCCACCTATTATTGAATGGCGGACATCAATCCGACTTTCCCCAATAGTGTAGAAGCGTGTTTATATTCACAATCCCATCAAAACTGGTTTGTCACTATGACTGTACATTCTAAAAAATTCATTATGCACAAAATCACAGGCAATAGGTGGGAAGGGGGGATAAGACCGGGTGACACCTTGAATTGTGACCGGGGTAACATGAGAAACTCAGTGTTAGAAACGCAGCAATCAAGGTATGTTAATACATGTAAGAACACGAGAATGTACTGTTGACACACACACCCCCGAAAAAATAAAAAGAAAATAAGATAAAAATAATAAAAATAAAGAAAATTGACAGGTTGCCAATATTTACCCAAATTGGGCCCCCATACGCTTGGCTCAAAATCCACATCGATGTAATTACCTTTTATAAGGATACTACACTAGTACATTTTCATTTTGGCTTGC
>NW_024536722.1:0-8259 GCF_016097555.1 Gigantopelta aegis | reverse complement strand
GTGATGTTTGTGTTTAGTTTTCCTCATTAAATTCTGTCTTAAACATTTCTAACTTTTTCCCCATGATCAGATGTTATATCTTGGGAGAACCCATTGTCATAAAAAGCTAGTAAAGAAATGGATCGTTACCACGTTTAAAATATGATCTGTCCACCTTCAACAACTCATAAGCCACACCCACAGCCTCTTTTGTTGGTAAAGCAGCTGCTGCACCCGACCATTTGTGAAATAATCACTAATCATTTAAATATATCGATTTCCTGATTGAGACACAGGTGACAATGGTCCATAAAATCAATTCCAATGTGGTACAATGGGGGAATGAACTGGTATAGGGTGTAGCTCTGGTCTTGTAGTTGTCAACTTGTCTCTCGTTCTTTGACACTCATCACATGCAGATACCTATATAAGTCACAGTACAACTTATAATTAAGAAGAACACATCACTTACAACTTGCTTCACATTTTTCATGACTCTGTTCCATGTAAATTTCTCAATAATTCTATTATAGGTCTTTTTTTTCACCAAGATGTCCAGATGTTGGCTCAGCATGGCAACTACACACAATTCATAACTTTTCAGTCTTTGATCATACATACCTCACCCACTGAAAACAGAACTATTATCATAAATTATTGTAAGACAGTAAAAAAATTGAGGAAAATAACACAAACTTGTCCTGCCTTCTTCTCATAGTACACTTCTCCTTCTCTTAATACTAGTTGCCAGCCTTTTTCCTAATGCTTCTCTTCCTGTTAGCAGAACAATCTGAACCATAAGTTCCATTTTCTATGTAGTTTATTGTTTTCGTAAGTTAGGTTCCCATCTTCTCTCTGCTGTGACGTCGCTTTTTTGGCACTTTGAAAACTTCACAAGGTGGCTAAACTCTCCATTTAAGTACACACAACCTAAGAAGTGATAAATTGATTTGTATGTGTCAAATTCCACTTCTCTATTACATTAAATTATACAGTCTGAGACCCATGGGTCCAAATATTGCAAGGCGGAATTAATTTTGCAGACTTTTCGTTGCAAAATTTGGTCCTAGGTCCAAATTTTGCACCCGGACCAAATTTTTCGTGACAGACCCTCATAGTGACAATAAATAAAGGTATAACAAATAGTTATATATACTTTAGTAATCCACATTATCACTCATTTATTAATATGTTTTATTTATATAGAAATCCACAGAAAGTAAACAATCCTACATACAACTGACATAACTTCAAAACCATATTCTGGATAATTTATGTATACAATCATCTCACAAGATACCATTGTAATACTATCAACTAGTCCAATTGTACATTTGTTAATAACCAGAGTCATAATTCAAGTGATTAGTTAATCTCCTTATAAAGTCCAACCATATAATTGATGTTTATATTAGAACTAATTATAACATGAGGTTGATTCTGTCATTGCAAAATGTTATTGTTTATCATATATCAAGTCCAGCAGTACTTAGATGATGACCTATGAAGTGTCTATTTAATGATTTTCTATTTGCTTGTTTTGTTCAATTTAATACTTTCAAATGAACTCATTGTATATTGATCATCTAAAGATTAAAATGCCTGAGACAGTTATAATTAACCTATATCTATCTACCTGTCTATCTGTCAAAAATTGTTTTGACTTTATTACTGTCATGTGTACACAGTGAAAATTAGTTATTGAAGCTATGTTAAAACCACTAATATATGAAACTCATTATTACATCATTATATACATTGTAAAAATTCAACAGTTGATTTAGCCAATGTATGGTTATATGGATTGCATATGCAAAAAGTAAACTTAAAACTATTTCAATTACTAATGTGTTATGAAATTAGTGGCTATATACAGTAGGATATTAGTAATGAAAACAGTATTATGTTACTTTTCACCAAAATAAGTTTTTAATTACAACCTGTATAACGAATAATGGTTAAATCAACCAATCAATTTTTACAGTGTATTTGTGTTAGTATATATTGAAAGTATCTTAACAAGCGTATGTTTTAACTGCAAAGGTAGAAGTTGAGAAAACAAGTTAACTATGATCTCTCGTCTATTATTATACTTTTTACTACTACTACTACTACAGGGAGGTAAGTAATTTGTAAGCTTAATCTCTCAGTTTAATTTAATAACACATCTAGTACTTGTAGATAGTAGTTGTAATGAAGGAGATCTTAAACACAACTCCACAATAGTGATATACTACAAATCTGTAGTGAAAAGTGAGTGGAAGTATATTTGTGCTAAACCTAATCAATGGAGTGAAAATGAAGCTAGAGTGGCTTGTTATCAAATGGGAATGGTATGGGGAAGAAGGTTCAGGTATTGTGGTTGTACTAATTTACTTAATTAAAGGTTTATTCTCTACTCAGAAATAGAATTAATAACTTGAGTTATTTTAGGAATATTTTATTCTAAAAATCTTTTCTTGTTCTGGATTAGAAGAAAAACTCATTAATACTGTTCAATGATGATTATGAAAATATCTGTTATTACTATGAAAATGGTTTATTACTATTATTATGCAACAGCTAAATGCATTGATTGTATACTATATCGCCATCAATCTTGTGCAAATATATTATAATATATATATTTATAGCTAATCAGTCCTGTATATCTGGAAGTCTGTTGGTAGACAAAATTTTGAAAATCTGTGTATTTGGTCAATGGCACACACTCTGTGGTAATACTTGGACATTAGATCAGGCAAAAGTAGCTTGTAGACAACTGGGAAGAAAGCCAATTGGTATGATTATCAACATTTGAAACTAGTAATTGTTTTAAAATAATGTTATATATAGGAGCTAAAAACACACTTGTATCTAGTGAGGAGCTCATTCCAGTAATGAATGCTTACTTTAGCTGCAATGGTACTGAGAATGACTTTAAAAATGTACAACACATAGGATCTCAAGATGTGATATGACGTCAAATTTACTGAAACCAGGACTTACCTGTAGAGTAATCTTTGTCTATCTTAAATTTTCAAAAATATGACATGTATAGTTTACTTCTTTAGTGAACCCTCCTAAGAATCTATTGACTCATTTCCTGAACTTCTCAGTGTATATACAATGGAATTTATAATATGACAAATGACACAGTACACTTTAGTGTTTACTGTACTACTATAAAACAAAACAAGAAAAGCATAAGATATTCTAAGACAGTATTATATAATGATAACAATATTGTTAATACATCTATTACTGGTCTATTACCTAATACTACATACACATGTTGTGTATTAGCAGTAACATCATATGGAGAGAGTGAACCAGTATGGTCAAAATATCACTACTACTAATGTAACAAGTATGTTTGCTGTATATAAGTATGTGATATATATAGCACAGAACAAAATGACATGATTACTTAATGTAATAATCTTGTTCCCTAAAACCAGCATGTGTCACTAACATAATACATGCATACATATATTATAGTATTATCATGACAATTGTCACTAACTGTTACAATAACTCAGTTTACTAATCTAACAAATTGAGTATACAGTAAATGAGTATGCATTGTTCCTTTGTCCCAAATGATTATTTATTACAAGCGATTTTGTTTTGTGTACACAGATATAACTGCTCTCATATCATTGATATCATAGTATCCAGTGTCACCATAACAACTTCTACTCCTGCTTACCACATCTCAGTTCTGTGCTGCAGGTACATTTAATTCAACATGTATACAAACACCTCCTCCTATTGTAGGTAGTAGCACATTTTAAATTTTCAAAAATTTGACATGTATAGTTTACTTCTTTAGTGAACTCTCCTAAGAATCTATTCTACTCATTTACTGAACTTCTCAGTGTATATACAATGGAATTATAATATGACAAATGATACAGTAAATTTTAATGTTTACTGTACTACTATAAAACAACAACAAAGCACAAGATATTCTAAGACAGTATTATATAATGATAACAATATTGTTAATACATCTATTACTGGTCTATTACTAATGCTACATACACTTGTTGTGTATTAGCAGGTAACATATATGGAGAGAGTGAACAGTATGTCAAAATATCTCACTACTACTAATGTAACAAGTATGTTTGCTGTATATAAGTATGTGATATATATAGCACAGAACAAAATGACATGATACTTAATGTAATAATCTTGTTCCCTAAAACCAGCATGTATCACTAACATAATACATGCGTACATATATATAGTATTATCATGACAATTGTCACTAACTGTTACAATAACTCAGTTTACTAATCTAACAAATGAGTATACAGTAAATGTTGAGTATCTGCATTGTTCCTTTGTCCCAAATGATTATTTATTACAAGCGATTTGTTTTTGTTTGGTGTACACAGATATAACCTGCTCTCATATCATTGATATCATAGTATCCAGTGTCACCATAAAATACTTTCTCTCTCCTGCTACCACATCTCAGTTCTGTGCTGCATGTACATTTAATTCAACATGTATACAAACACTTCCTCCTATTATAGGTAGTAGCACATCTCTAGTGGTATGCTTTCGTGGTTTGGTGTACTTGTGGGTGTGGTGAGTGGGTGTTCTTGTGATGATTATAGTGTTGGTGATAGTGACAGTGGTTAGCAAAAGAAGTCAATAATTGATAGGAAAAGAAACAGGTTTGTATGACTATTATTATTGAATGTTTGTCAGTTATATTTTTAATAATAGACAACAAATAAACACGGGAGCCCTTGATAATCCATTATATGAGCAAAACCATCATGCAAAAATACACAAACCAATGGTAACACTCAAAGTACAGATCTTCCTGAGCTCAGTAACTAATTCCCTGTTAATATACTCCAAGAACAATGACTAGCAATTCACAAGTCAATGATACCAGGTGGTGGTGTTCATTCTTTTGTTCATCAAGATGATACTCAAATAGAAAGATGTACTCACTCATTAACTAATAATGAACAAGTTGGAGAAAGTTTTTATAATCATCTCCAAAGGAATTGATAAAAAATACAAGAAATGAAATCAAATTGACATATTACCGATAAATAAATTGCTAATTTTCTTGTATAATTGTGCTATTCTTTATTTTTTACAGTAACCATATGATATTTGGTTTAAAAAATGAAAATGAGTTAGTATTAATTGGGCTTCAAATTATTATTAATTATACATGTAGTGTTATATAATGACACTAGATGATGTGTATAGTATAATTTACATCACACTTCCTTGATATGCACAATTTTTATATTTTTATATGTATAGGAGATTGCTGGTGAGGTGTGCTCTGAAAGTCACTAGTCATCATGATCTCCAGTCAATTCATTTTTTATGCTACCTTTATCAGGAGGTATTGATTATATAAGCTGTATGATTTTTAGTTTTAAATGATTTTCCCATTAGCACTACAGAACCACAACATTTGTAATTTGATAAAGTGGAAGCCCTCAAAATAACAAAACTTAAAACAGTCATATTCTACAAATCTGTACAGGAATTCAATGGCAATACATTGTGCTAAGCCATAACCCTACCTTTTAAAAGGGGAAATGAAGCTAGAATAGCTTGTTACAAAATGGGATGTCATGGGAAGAAGGGCAGGTATCAGTATTTATTTAATTGTTAACTTACTTTCTACTTTGACATAGAATTGAGAACTACTGTCTCTAATTCAGTGAACTCTTATCATAAAACCTTTTCCTGTTTGGGTGTAGAAGAAAGACTAGTAGATTGTTCAGCTGGTTACTATTAGGATTGCTACTATAGTAGTTCCTACTATTATGCAACAACAGTCCACTGTTTACCAGGTATATTCTATTATAAATTATTACTATTATTCATTACTATTAATTCCATCTTGTAATCTGGAAATTTCACAGTAGAAGACAAAAGCTCTTAGAATATGTCTTTTTTGGTCAATGGTACACACTCTGTGGTAATAATCTCAGATATTTCCAATATTCAGGCTGTGATAAATATTCATTAAAAGAAGGACTAATTGTGTAAGGTATTACTGAGCTCAATAATTACAATAAATTTAGTTTACTTCTATATAACACTCCTAAAAATATACTAGTTCATTTACTAAAAACTCATCATCATCAGTACAAATACAATGGGAATTATAATATGACAAATGATACAGTACATTTTAATGTTTACTGTACTACTATAAAACACAAACAACAAAACACAAGATATTCCTAAGAGACAGTATTATATAATGATAACAATACTGTTATACATCTGTATGGTTCTCTTACCTAATACTTACATACACATGTTGTGTATTAGCAGTAGTAACATATATGGAAAGAGTGAACCAGTATGTAAAAAATATAAAATAGATACTACTGCTACTGCACAAGTGAGTGTATTTTATATTGTTTATACTAGAGTGAGCTATTGATGTATTTATTTTGTAATGTAATGTAAATATAATGTGTTTATATTAGAATTTTGCTAACTATAACTTTGAGGTGGTGATTCGGTCATTACAAGATGTATTGTTTGTAGATAAACAAGGCCATCAGCACTTTGATAAGACTTTAAAAGTTTCGATTAATAAAACAAGGCATTAACAATCATGAATACAATACTAAATGATTGTTCTATTCACTTGTTTTGCTCAATTTGATACTTTCACAGGAACTCATTGTATATTGA
Source organism: Gigantopelta aegis (assembly GCF_016097555.1). NCBI lineage: Eukaryota > Metazoa > Mollusca > Gastropoda > Neomphalida > Peltospiridae > Gigantopelta > Gigantopelta aegis. The sequence goes on along the minus strand of NW_024536722.1, from coordinate 1,599 downwards.
TTCATCTAAAATTAAAAGAAAAGAGACATGATTCTCATTAAACTATATATATCTATCTGTATGTTTGTCTATATAATATTATATTATAATAATCAAAAGCTAGCTAATAACCCAAACTAACATTGTTGACTTTATTAATCTCATGTTTACACAGTGAAAATGTAGTGATTGACATGATTCACATGAAAACAACTAATATATGAACTACATTTATTACATCATTATATATTTTGTGTTAGTACATATTGAAAGTGCCTTAAACAAGTTTATTGTTTAAGTGTGAAGTTAAAGAAAGCAAGTTTCATTATGATCTCTTATATTTATTATATTTCTATTACTATTTACTACTGCATGCAAGGAGGTAAGTAATAATTTATAAGTTTAATCATTCAGTTGTAGATATTAGTACTTTTAGAGAGTTGCAAGGAAAGGATTCCTTCAACAAAGGATCCATGAATAGAATAAACTACAGATTGTAGTGGACAAAACATGGTGGAGGTATATTTGTGCTAAACCAGGTACTAACCTGTGGAGTGAAAATGAAGCTAGAGTGGCTTGCTATCAAAATGGGGTGGGATGGTATGGAGAGAGGAGTAGGTATTGTAGTTGTACTAACTTTCCATAATTAAAAAGAAATTTTATTCTCTACTCTGAATAGATTTAAAATTTCTGGTTTATTCAACAAATTTTGTTTAAACAATCTTTCTATTCTGGATTAGAAGAAAAACTGATAAATTGTTTATCTGAGGATCATAATATTTATTTATGCAGCTATCAACTATAATATATGCATTATGCAAACAGCTAAAGGCATTGAGGTTATACTATATTACCACTTTAATTAATAATTTATATTATACATGTATATCTGGATCTTTGTGCATAGTAGACAAATTTTTGAAAATCTGTGAATTTGGTCAATGGAAACCCACTCTGTGGTGAATACTTGGACATTAGGTTAGGCAATGTAGTCTTGTAGACAACTGGGAAGACATCCCAATTTGGTATGTTATCAATGATTTGAGACCAATATTTGAATTGTTTTAAAAATAAGTTTTTATAGGAGCTAAAAACACCACTGTATATAGTGAGGAGTCCATTCCAGAATGAATGCTTATTTAGCGTAATGGTATGGAAGACTTTGAAAATGTAAAAAAACAGGATCTCAAGTGGATATAAGAAATTTACTAAAACCAGGACTTACCGGGAGGTATACTTTGACTATTTAAACTTTCAAAATAGAATGTTATTATTTAGTGAACCCTTTTAAGAATTATTGATCATTTACGAATTCGGTATAACAATGGAATTAAATGACAAAGTAAGAAAATTTTAAGTTTTGTACTATATAAAACAACAAGTAAGAACAAGATATCTAAACTATTATATAAGTAATATTTTAATATATAAGGTCTATTTAATACTAATACACATGTTTGTTATTAAAAAACACTAGGAGAGAGTGAACGTATGTCAAAAATCATACTCTAATGAACAAGGGTAACTGTAGTATTAATTATTTGATAACTTAGCAAAGAACAATATGACAATTTTAATGAAAATTTGTTCTAAAGGTAGAGTGTGATTAAAACATACAAA
>NW_024536721.1:0-6791 GCF_016097555.1 Gigantopelta aegis | reverse complement strand
GGCCAAGAGTAAAATTTGCCCAACGAACGCACGCCGAGAGGAAAACCTTCACTCGAGGAAGACCTTGGGATATATAAAAAAAGGGCGAACCGGAAAAAAGGCATGCTCTCGGCCTTTGGCTAAGACCAAAGTTAGTATTCTGTTCTTATCAGCTAAATTGAACGCCTCCATTGGGGGACATCGATATTAAATGATTTTGAAAAAGGGGGTGAGGTGCCGGGGCTTGCTCCGCCCTCACCAGGGTGACCCGGTTTGCAGTATTCCGGGAATGGCCCACCCTATTTAAAAAACCAAAAAACAGTTAAAATCCAGCCTTTGCGTTGAGAGCGCGGTAATGCTCTTAAACCCCCTCAAACACACAACCCCCCCCCCCCCCTCCCCGAGCCAGTGGCCAGACCCGCACATTTAAAAAAAAAAAAAAAAAAAAAAAAAAAACCAACCCCAAAAAACCAAATGAAAAAAACACCAAAAAAAAACCCACATGGCCTCCAAAATTTATTCATTGACGGAACGTTGCTAAAACGCGTGTTCGAAGACGAGCGCAGCCCCGTTGAAGAAGGTAAAGCAAAGCCAAGCCAAAGGGGTTCATCTGAAAAGAGTAGTGCCACCATGGTAGGGACGCGCACGGTAGAGGTGAGCGAGAAGAAACGACCGTTTGCCGTCGCACGGCGAAATGCGTGCGCGCGGCGACGGGGGGCCAAGAGTAAAATTTGCCCACGAACGACGCCGAGAGGAAACCTGTCACTCGAGGAAGACCTTTGGGATATAGTAAAAAAGGGTCGAACCGGCAAAAGCATCGCTTCTCGGCCTTTTGGCTAAGATCAAAGTGTAGTATCTGTTCTTATCAGCTAATATCTGATACGTCCTCCATTGGGGGACATCGATATTAAACTGATTTTTGAAAGGGGGTGAGGTGCCCGGGGCTTGCTCCGCCTCACCACGGGTTGACCGGTATTGCAGTACTTCCGGGAATGGCCCACCACTATTTTAAAGAAACCAAAAACAGTTGAAATATCCAGCCTTTGCGTTGAGAGCGCGGTATATGTGCTCTTACACACCCTACACACACACAACCACCCCCCCCCCCCCCCTTCCCACGAGCCTAGCTTGGCCAGACCCGCACATTTAAAAAAAAAAAAAAAAAAAAAAAAAAAAAAAAACCAAAACCAAAAACCAAAAAAAAACCAAAATAAAAAAAAACAAAAAAAACACACATGGCCTCCAAAATTTCATCATTGAACGGAATTCGTTGCTAAAACGCGATGTTTCGAAGACATGGACGTCGCAGCCACGTGAAGAAGGTAAAGCAAGCCAAGCAAAATGGGTTATCTGAAAAGAAAAGAGTAGGGCCACCTACATGGTAGGGACGCGCAAAGTAGAGGTAGAGCGACGAATGAAACGACCGTTGGCCGTGCACGGCGAAATGCGCCTGCGCGCTGGCCGAGACGGCCGAGCCGAAGTTTATTAGAGTAACAATTTTCGACAACGAGAGCAGCCCCGCCGCGAGGGAAAACCTCGTTCACTGAGGGGGAAGACCTTTGACGGATTATAGGTTTACAAAAGGGTTAGTGGTGCTGACCGCCAGTAAGGCCATACGGCTATCTCCGTGGCGCTCTTTTATTTGGCTAAGATCAAGTTGTTGTATTAGTATCTGTTCTTATCAGCTTAATATCTGACTACTGCCTACATGGCCGGGGAATCGATTATTTAAACGGATTTTTTTGATAAGAGGGGTGAGGGGACCTGGGGCTGGCCTCCGGCCCTTCCCCCGCGTGTGACCCAGCGTTATGGCAGTTACTGCCGGGAAATGAACCCCCTACACTATTTTAAAGAGCCCAAAAAACAGTTGATATCTCCTAGCCTAACTTTTATGCGTGTTTGATTCTTGGATTGAGCGCTGGGCGTACGAGTTTATGTGCTCTTACACACCCTCTACTACACATCAACGCCACCCCCCCATCCCCCCACCCCCCCCCTCGCCTTAACATCGCCTTCGCCCCCTCAACATACCCCCCCGTCCCCCCCCCCCTGTGCCTGCTTCTTCTCCGCCACTCCTTACCCCCCCCTGCTCAGCGTCCGACCTATCACCACCCGATCTCTGCCCCACGCACCATGGCCTGCCGCCTGCAGTCCCCTGCAACCCCCATTCGTTGCTCCCCGCCCTACCCCTTGGCCCCACCCCCACACAGTCTCCCGCCCCCCCCCCCCTGCCTCTCCCTTACCCCCCCTGCAGGACCCGCCCTCCCAACGCCCCTCATCTGAAAAGCCTTCTGCCCGCCTCCCTCGACTCCATCCACTATATCAACGCCCCTCCGCCACCCTTCATGAAATCCCCTGCTCTGCTTGATGCCCGGCGCCACAATTCGTCGCCCGGACGCTCCCCCCCCCCCCCACCCCCCAGACCTCCGCCCCCCCTTGCACTACCACCCCGCCGCCCCCCCTTCGGCGTCCCACCAACGCCCCCCCTCTCCTTTCCTAGCGTCCGCTCCCCCCCCCCCTCGACCCCCCCCCGCGTCCCAACCCTACTCCCCCCCCCCCCCCCCCGCCTCATCCCACCCCCCCCCCCCCCCTCTCACCCCACCCTCACCCCCCCCCCCCCCCCCCCTTATCCACTTACACCCCACCCCCCCCCTCCCCCCCCCACCCCCCCCCCCCCCCCCATTTTTGACAGGGGGTGACCCCACCCCCGCCCTTGATCAGCCCACACCCCCCCCCCCACACCCCCCTCCCACCCCTCTCTCCCCCCCCCACACCCCCCCCACTCACCCCCCCCCCCCCCCCCCCCCCACCCCCACCCCCCCCTCCCCCCCCCCCCCCCCCCCCCCCACCCCCCCCAACTTCATCCCCCCACCCCCCCCCCACCCCCCCCCCCCCCCCCCCCCCCCCCCCCCACACCCCTCCCCCCCCCCCCCCCCACCCCCCTCCCCCCCACCCTGCCCCCCCCTTCCCTACGCAGCCTAGACTTGAGCAAGCAGACAATTAAAAATGAATAAAAAAAAACAAAAAAAAAACAGAGATAAAAAAAAAAAAAAAAAAAAAAAAAAAATAAAGACTAAACCCAAAAACCAAATGAAAAAAAACCACCAAAAAAAAAAAACTCACATGGACTCCAAAATTTCATTCAGTGACGGATTACCGTTGCTAAAAAAACAGCTCGATGTTTCGAAGAAGACAGGACCGGCGCAGCCACGTTGGAGAAGGTAAAGGCAATAGACAAGCCAAGCAAGGGGTTCATTCTGAAAGAGTTACAAAGAGTGTAGTTCCACCATGGTAGGACGCGCACGCGCACAGGTAGAGGTAATAGGTAGCTAGTAGAGTAGGTTAGAAGCGAACACGAATGTGAATGAAACGACCGTCCCCGTTGCGGTTTTGCCGTCGCACTGCGAAATGCGCTGCGCCGCGGCGACCGTGGGGACCAAGAGAAAGAGGTAAAATTTGCCCAACGAACGCAAACGCCGAGGAGGGAACACCTGTCACTAGAGGGAAAGGCCGGAAGACCTTTGGGATATAGTAAAAAAAAAAAAGGTGGCCGTTTGAACCGGCAAAAAGGCATAGGCCTGTCTCAGGCCTTTTGGCTAAGATCAAAGTTGTAAGGATCTGTTCGTAATCAGCTGAACTTACTTCTTGATACGTCCGCCAATTGGGGGACATCGATAATAGTAAACTGATGTTTGAAAGGTGGTGTGGTGAGGTGCCCGGGGCTTGCTCCGCCCCCTCACCACGGGGTTGACCCGGTATCGTGCAGTACTTCCGGGAATGGACCCACCACTATTTTTTAAAAGAAAACCATTAAAAACAGTTGACAATCTCCAGCCTTTGCGGTTATGAGCGCGGTATATGTGCTCTTACACACGACTACACACACACCCACCCCCCCACCCCCCCCCCCTCCCCCCGAGCCTTCCACGAGCCTAAGACTTGGCCATTTCCAAAAAAAAAAAAAAAAAAAAAAAAAAAAAAAAAAAAAAAAAAACAAAAAAAAAAAAACCAACCCCAAAACCAAATGAAAAAAAAAACACCAAAAAAAAACACAATGGCTCCAAAATTTCAATCATTGACGGCGAAGCGGTGCCTAAAACGCGGATGTTTCGAAGACATGACGTAGCAGCCCACGTTGAAGAAGGGTAACCGCAACGCCAAGCAAATGTCGGTTCATCTGAAACAAGAAGGTAGTGCCACAACGGTAGGCGGAAGCGCAATAGGGTAGATAGGTGTAGTAGAGCGAACGACATTATAGGAATGTGAAACGGAACCGTTGCTCCGTTCGCCACCGGCGAAATTTGGCAGCGCTGCGCGCTCGGCGAATCGCGCGGAGGGCCCATAAGAGTACAAATTTGCCCAACGAACGCTACGCACGAGAGGGAGGAATCCTGTCAATCGAGGAAGACCTTTGGGATATAGGTTAAAAAAAGGGGGGCGTTCGAACCGGCACCAACAAACAAAAGGCATTTTCGCTTCTAGGCGGCCTTTTTGGCTTATGATCACAAGTGGGTAGCTAGTATCCGTTCTTATCAGCTTCAGACTCTGATAAACGTCTCCTTGGGGGGACATCCTACCATTGGGGGGCAATCGATTTTTTGATCTGATTTTTGTATGGTGCCGCGGTGAGGGTGCCCGGGGCTTTTGCTCCGTAACTCACTCACGGGGTTGAACCGGTTACCTGCCCAAGTACTTCCGGGGAAGAAGGAGCTACACCACTATTTTAAAGATAGAAAGAAACCAAACACAGTTGAACGATGCAAGCCTTTGCACGTGAAGAGCGTGGTCCGAGGCCCGGTATAGGTGCTGTAACAACCCACTAACACACACACAAAACCCCGCCCCCCCGCCCTTCACAAATCCCCCCCCCCCTCCTCCCTCCACGAGGCCTATGCTTGCGCCAGACCCGCCAAATTTAAAAAATAAAAAAAAAAAAAAAAAAAAAAATAAAAACAAAAAAAAAAATAAAAAAAAAACCCAAAAAACCATGAAAAAAAAAAAAAAAAAAAAAAAACAAACAAAAAAAAAAACCCACACATGGCCCTCCAAAATTTCATTCATTGACGGAAACTCGTTGCTGATAAAAAAACCGCGCGATCGTTTCGATGACACGATCGTCGCTATGCAGTTGAAGAAGAGTAAGAAGTTTAACGCAAAAGACCATCGAGCACATGGGCTTATTCTTGAAAGGGGAGTAGTGCCACACAATGGTAGGGACGCGCCACACATAGTAGGTTATGGTAGAGCGACGGAAGGAAACGACCGTTTGCCTTCGTCCCGTCGCACGGACGAAATGCGCCCTGAGAGCGGAGACAGCGGAGGCTACGTGTACCCAAGGAGTAACAAGTGACCCAACGAACGAAACGCCAGAGAGCGAAACCTGGACACCTGTCAACTCGTTAGGAAAACCAAGACCTGTGGGAATATAGTTAAAAACGGGTCGTTTCGAAAACGGCACAAAGGTCCATCGCTTCTCGGCCTTTGGTTTGGCTAAGGATCCAATAGTGCAGTATTCTGTTCTTATCAGCTTAATATCATGATACTGCTCTCCATTTGGGGGACACACATCGATAGTAAACTTGATTTGTGGAAAGGGGGGTGAGGGGTGCCCGGGGCGGGCTGCACGCCCCTCACCACGGGTTCGACCCCACGGGTTATTGCATGTATCTTCCGGGAACATGGCCACAACACTATTTTTAAAAGAAACCCAAAAATCAGTTTGGGAAATATCCAGCCTTGCGTTTTTGTGTTGATGGACCAGAGCGCGGTATATTTGCTCTTACACCACCCTACCCACCACACACCCTCCCCCCCCCCCCGCCCTTCCCACGAGCCTAGCTTGGCCAGACCCGAACATTTAAAAAAAAAAAAAAAAAAAAAAAAAAAAACCAACCCCAAAAACCAAATGAAAAAAAACACAAAAAAAAAAAACACAATGGCCTCCAAAATTTCATTCTTTGACGGAAATCGTTGTAAAACGCGGTTTCGAAGACATGACGTCGCAGCCATGAAGAAGGTAAAGCAAAGCCAAGCAATGGGGTTATTAAAAGAGTATGCCCCATGGTAGGGACGCGCAACAGGTAGAGGTTAGAGCGACGAATGAAACGACCGTTGCCGTCGCACGGCCGAAATGCGCTGCGCGCGGCCGGGCGCGGAGGCCAAGAGTAAAATTTGCCCAAGAAAGCACGCCGAGGGAAACCTGTCATCGAGGAAGACCTTTGGGAATAGTAAAAAAAAGGGTCGAACCGGCAAAAGGATCGCTTCTCGGCCTTTTGGCTAAGATCAAAGGTAGTATCGTTTTCAGCTTAATATCGATACGCCTCCATTGGGGGAAATCATATTAAAAGAATTTTGAAAGGGGGTGAGGTGCCGGGGCTTGCTCCGCCCTCACCACGGGTTGACCGGTATTGCGTACTTCCGGGAATGGCCCACCCTATTTTTAAAAGAAACCAAAAACAGTTAAATATCCAGCCTTTGCGTTGAGGCGGCGCGGTAATGTGCTCACACACCCTAACAAACCCACAACCCCCCCCCCCCCTCCCTTCCCACGGCCTAGCCCTTGGCCAGAACCCGCCACCTTTAAAAAAAAAAAAAAAAAAAAAAAAAAACCAAACCCCAAAAACCAAATGAAAAAAAACACAAAAAAAAAACACATTGCCCTCCAAAATTTATTCATTGGACGGAACGTTGCTAAAACGCGATGGTTTCGAAGAATGACGTCGCAGCCACGTTGAAGAAGGTAAAGCAAAGCCAAAGCAATGGGTTCATCCTGAAAAGATAGTGCCACCAAGGGTAGGGAACGCGCACAGGTA
>NW_024536720.1:0-10819 GCF_016097555.1 Gigantopelta aegis | reverse complement strand
CTTTCTGAATAAAGTTTTTCTATAAACACTAATACTCAAAGATGTGAAAGATTTATTTTTGGTGGTTGTACGTGGGATGCCAAATAACTGGGAAAGTTTAAGCGGACTGTGAAGCAAGGTGTAAGACTGGTTACGTCACCATCTCTTTTCTATATGGCAATATATCAACCTGTTTTATAAGGCAGTGTACAACTCCAAGATATCCAGTTTAGTTCCCTAAATGATTGTGCCTAGTCCTACCAGATCGTATTTGTACGGTGTAAGTTTCATTATTAATCATAGACATAAGTAGTGATTATTATTTTCGATTTGTATACAAGAACACCTTAATTAGTGTTATTCATATCTAGTATTAATTTTTTTATTTACCTCAGTCCAGTAAACACCCTTTGCCGGATTCCTCGTGTCATGATGTACCTATTTGTCGTGCTTTGTTATTACTCCCCACGGCCTCTCCCTCATTTCTCGTTTAAACAGCACAATGCCCCCCAAGTTATTCCAGCTCACAAGTGGTAATAATAGCTGTGGGAATAATAAGAATACTTAAAAGTTGGGGATCCTGTGTGCATAAGACTAATAGAAAGAAGACATCGCAATGTAAGATGAGGTCCAGCACAAGTCTATATTATAGACTATACAAATTTTTATATCATTTAGCATCAATCCATATATGGAAGATTTCCGATGTGGGCGTCCTACAATATTGGATGATTGGGTTGATATGACAATGAAGTCAGGAGAGGATGTTAAAGATTATAATCAAGACTTCATTAAATTTGTCATAATACTACTCAAAATAATTATGAATGTCAATCTTTAATTACTAATTAGAATCAATCGGTATACCTCCGGGTTAAGCCATGTCGACATTAAGGACTAACTGTTGACTAATAGCGTATTAAGATCATTTTACTCCTTTAATCTAGAAACATGTGTGTAAAAGTAGGGTTACAAAGGAAAGAGCTTTTGGGGTCCACTGGATTTTGTCCAAATAGAGAGAAGTCCCACTAGTTGGTTATGTATATAATGAACTATAACAAAAAGTGCTATAACCAACAAAAAAAAAAAAACAATAGTCATGTATTTAAATTTTAATACAATACTATAATTTATAACTGTTATTATTTTTATTAATAAGTCAGCTCTCATTGGATTAATTAGGGTTTGTGACCATTAATGATTGATCTGATATGACCACAAACAGAACGTAGTGTGTAGTTAATTTATTTATTATGGTCTATGTAAATAGCACAATGTGAGATCAACGCCATCTTATATGAGAGAAATGGGAGCTGTTTTTGGACAGTCTTATAGAGACAAATACCCACCTATTTTATTCATGGTGGTTAGTCCAATCGGGTAAGACACTTCATTGTCAATCAAATGGTGTCTTGCTATAAACAAGACCAGCTCTCACAAAGCTCATTCGATTATACGTTATAGATTGTTGCCCCAAAATCAACATCCTCATTTCTTATAAAAGGATGATAACTGTTTAATGTTAACATTTCTCTCTATTGTGTACACAATATGAGTAACTATTTTTAAGTTCATTCAGTAAACGTTCATAGATCTTACAGTAGGATGAGAACAATCCTAACAATATCCACAAAAACCAGTGACACTGAATCAAAACAAAAGCTGATATGTTTATTAGTAGTGAGTTTATTCATAGGTAGACTACACTACCTTTACGTCTGTATGGAGCCAACCAATGTATTCTCCTAGCTTAAACATCAGTTGAGGAGTTGTTTTAGGAAACATCCTGAAATTTATTTCCTGGAATGTATATCAAAATATTGATACAATATTTGCTATGGTTGATATCCATTTTCAAGTTCGCTTTCACGTGCTACTAGTACAAAGTTTTCTTATAGCTTGACAATGTCTGTTCAGATCATTGTAACTAGTTTATGACCTTGTAATGATAGGATAGGAAAAGGTAACGTTGATCCTTTGGGTAATCAAATATTTTTTCATCTCGGTTAAAAATTCAACAGTGTCAAATTAGTAAAAATGTTTGTTGTGAGTGTAGTTTTTTTAGAAAAATCTTCATTGAAATGAACAATTGCACAGATGGAACTTCTGATGTGTACAATAGCATGATATCTTCAAAATTACATTAGCTTTTTTCAGAGAAGAAATGTGTGACAATTAAAAATAGACTAATCATAATTTTAGAACAGTTCAGGTAACGCTGTAATGAATCGACTAATCAAACAAGCCATACGTAATTTTTTTTTTGATATTGAAACACATGGTAATTGGATTTTTGTCAATATTGCAAAATGTGGTAGACAAAGGTTTTTTATTACATTATGAATCTTGCAGTATGTTACGATATTTTTTTCAGATTTCAGTTAATTTTGTTTAACAAAAAATATTTTAAAAATTTTTAAAAACGCAGGGGACCAATTTAAAAAAAATTAAAATCAAATTCAAGACTGTAGTATAAGATGTAACATTAGATGACAATTATCAGAGTTTTGTAACAATGTCAAAGTAATACTGCATATTAGGACAATTTCAGGACATCTTATACATAAGAGACAAATATAATTGCCATTATCAAGAAAACACAATTTATAATACATATTATAGTTATGCACTTACCACAAGAGCTTGAGGTGTTCCTTCAGTAAGTCCGCTCACAGTCACAGTAATATCCAAAGAAAACCTCTTTTCCTTCCTTAAAATAATGCATGAAACGCATTCCTCCAATGGTTATATTCTTTGAGTTCCTGGAAAGGTTTAAATCGGTCCTCTTGGTAGCTGCCGTGGTATATTTAATGTACCTTGTGTACATGAATCACAGAAATATAGACATTACTTGTAACCAGTGTTCCATCTCCTTTTGTTCTACTCTTATCTTTTTTTGGTTTTTTGGTTTATCTTCTTTGGGGCTTTTTCTTTTTTTGGTGATTTAGCCCTTTTTTTACTTCCTCTTTGTCTACACTGAAACCTATGTATTTTGGGGAGTTCCACTTTACAATTTTAGAATATCCCCAGCTCTTTCTGCATTGACTGCACTGATTGCAGTTGCAAAAGAATTGTTTGGAAAATCTTTGGCAACATTTTTGATCATCTTTTGAGAAATCTAGGTCCACTCCATACGCCTTTGGTGGGGATGACAGTCTATAAAAGAAATTAGCTATTATGAATAATAAAAATACATTATAATTTTAACCTATTGCAATTGACTTAATAGCAAATAGGCAAAAGAAGATTGAGAGGTAAAATATATTTGTTTGCTCCCGATGAAGTTCATTTACTTAGAATAATAAGACTATATTTCATTGTCAATTTATATTGATGGACCGACAAAAGATAAACTGTAAGACAACAACAAAAAACAATTAGCAGTGTATAAGCTATAATATTGCCCACACAAATGGTGTAGTTGCCACCACAAGTGGGAGAGTATACGTGTTCATGTGGTCATTAAATCCATCTTTAATGCCTTTGATGTTTGGACTTCCTCGTTATTTATTCCTCACACAGCTAGGAGACGAATGCTCCAAACATGTGACTTAAAGAACATGTACTTTAACACAAACACTATTAGCATTGTAACTTACGAATAGTAAGAAAGGTGAGAGGGTAATTACAACAACGCCCTATTTTAAGTGTGGGGAAACACTGTATGTTTGTCTATGACTTAACGAGCATGTACTTAAAAAACAAACACTATTAGCATCGTAACTTATGAATAGTAGAAAGGGCGAGGCATAATTACAATTTAGGGTGTTGAAACAGTGTATGTGTTTTCTATGTATCTTTCGTTTGTAATGCATTATGATGTATAGAAAAAGTTAAAGTTGCTGAACTGCTCATTTGTACTAAAAAAACCTGTTAAATGACACTTTGGGACCCTAGCTTCTTGTATAGACTTAACAGTGAAATATTGGTGATCATAAATAATATTAAGGAACAAAACTACATGAGTTACTTTAGAAATAAGTCTTTACAATATAATAAATCCTCCAGTGGTCAAGGGTCATTGAGGTACTCCATATTTTGGCGCACTAGTACTTGTAACAAGTTATCCAGCTCAGTAATTCGTTTATCTATTGAAAGATGAAGCATTGGTTGTGTTTTTTTAGCATAGTTATAGTTAAAAATAATAGCTTCATTATTTTATTGTACAGAAACTGAAAACTCTAATTTTAGCCATTTCCTATTATTACAATGTAATCTGCTGGATATTAACACATTACGTGTGTGGGTGTTTCACAATCCAAGTACATAACTACAGTGTTAACTACCACACAAACCAAGCGTTTTTTTTTTTTAGACGTAGCTGATTACTTATCTGTCTGACAATGAAGGTAGCTAGATTACTAATTTGTGTACTGTGTGTTTGTTGTAAAACTACTTAATTGCTATTCATAAGACAAGTTTTACTAAAATATATCTATAATTTATTTATAGCGGTAATAATAGCTGTAGTGATACATAGAATACTTAAAAAAATGGCGGATACTGTGTGCATAAAGTCTATAAAAGAGATAACACAATGTAAGATGAGTCAGCACAGTCTATATATAGACTATCCAATTTTTATATCATTTAGCATCAATCAGACATAGAAGATTTTGGTGTTGGGATCCTCCATATTGGTGATTTGGGTTGATATGACAATAAAGTCAGGAGAGAATATTAAGATATAATCAAGACTAAACTTTATTTTTATAATATAATTTATTTATAATATATTTGGGATAATAAAAAATTATGCCTATTGTGTAACATAATATTGGTGTTAAAACTTTAAAATTATATGGCTCCTGAGCTAGAAGAGTCAGAACTGCTTGCAAAAATATATAATGAACATGTTACTGACTGTGAAACCCACTTCCTCAATTGCTTGCTATCCTCATGTATCCACGTGTATAGTTATTATAAACTCAAAATAATTATTAATGTCAATATTTAATACTAATTAGAATATTCGGTATACCTCGTGTTAAACAATGTCTACATAGGCCAAAGACTATCAATAAACTGTTGACAATAGCTGTATTAAGATCATACTCCTTTAATATAGAACATTGTGGTAAAGTAGGTGACAAAGAGGAAAAGACTTTTGGGGTCACTGGATTTTGTCAAATAAAGAAGTCCCACTAGTTGGTATGTATATAATGAACTATAACAAAAAGTACTATAACAATAGTTATTTATTAAAATTGAAATAAATACTATAATTATAACTGTATTAAGTAGATGCTATCATGATTACTTAAGTTGTGACAGTATTATTGAATATTGTATACCAAACAGACTTAGTGTGTAGTTTTAGTTTTATTATTAGGTCAATGTAAATATCACAATTGAGATCAACACCATCTTATGTGAGAGAAATGGAAGCTGTTTGACAAGGTATAGAAGACAAGACCCACCTATTTTAGGCATGGTGGTTAGTCAATCAGGGTAAGAACTTCATTTTAATAAATTGTGTCTTTCTATAAACAAGACCAGTTCTCACAAAGTCAATTCTATTATACTTATAGATTGTTGCCACAAATCAACTCCTAATATCTTATAAAAGGTATGAACAGTTTAATGTTAACATTTTGTTATTTGTGTAACAAGTTTTAAGTTGTTTTGTCATCAATCTACAAAATATAAAACTTTTCTAAATCAACAATACATAGTTTATTAATAATAGTTTTAATTTAGTGGGAAGTGTATCATGTTATTATTAACACATGACATGTCTCTTTTATAGATTTACACTAGGATCAATCAGAGCATGTTTGTCCTCTCAACTACCAATTATACTGTGTTCAATACAATCCAACAAATTTGTTAAGTCTTGTAACACTGAAGTACTAAGCAGTAGTCGTTTTACCAGACATTCTAACTGACACCAATCCTCCTAACACAGCTGAAAGCTTGGAAGGATATATATCTTATTTTTTACTGAACAGTATAGTCCAAGATATTATACCAAGTGTTAGAATAGTTACTTATTTAAAAGGAAACCAAAGCAGGATAAAATCTCATTACATTACAATAATACAATAAGAACTTGAGGACTAATGTCCATTGGGACAGATTATTGGAATACAAATGAATAATGTCAAAATTATTGTTAGTAAAAGGTTGTAAAGTAAAATTTATTTATAATAATCCAGGGTTTTCCCTTTTGTTTGACCCCAAACACGGGTCGCATTCTTCTTTACCTTTAGAAAGTATCTCTTGCAATGTAATCCAGGCTAGTCGAACTGAACTGAGTAAATATTGATTTGTAGGCTCAAGTTGGTATGTGTATTCACCTAAAAAAACACATCAATGATAGATATGAGTACAAAGACATTTGACTATTTCCATTTTCAAATTGTAATTTTGCACATTTTGTGCACATATAATGTTCAATGCTATTTACATACCATTAATGCAGGACTGTGCTAGTTTTCCCAACACAATATAGTACAACAAATCTACCTCAATTTCAGACATAGTTAAGATAGATTGGTATCCTGCCAATAAAGGAACTACAGCTTCAGTTGGATTGGGTTTCTCTAGCATAGCATAGGCCATTGCAATGCAAGATCAAAGACAACAGGAGTAAAAACACAGTCACCGTAATCAATGAAACCATTAATTTCAACCTCTCCCTTGTTCTCAGCAACAATTATATTCAATCGTTAATGTCATTATGAATAATGCCATACTGCAGTGTGGGTATTTTAGGCTGAACATGCTCTTCAAAGATATCAAGAATTCTAGTAATCATTTGAAATTTTTGCAGGGGTCTTTGATGGCCTTAGGAACCCGTTCACGCAATGTGAGTAAGTATTTTAAGTCCATTCAGTAAACTTAGATCTTACAGCAGGATGAGAAAAATCCTAAAATACACAAAAAACATTGACACTGAATCAAAACAAAGCTTGATAATTTATATAGTTAGTTTTGTTCAAGATTATACTTACACTACCTTTAAGTCTGTATGTAACCAACCAATGTATTCTCCTAGCTTAAAACATCAGTTGAGGAGTTTGAGGAACATCATAAAACGTTTCTCCTGGAATGTATGTCAAAATACGAATACAATATTGCCCAGGTTGCTAGGAATAGATCCATTTTCAAGTTGTTTTACTGTGCTACTAGTACAAAGTTTCTTTATAACTTTGACAGTGTCTGTTCTGTCATTGTAACTATTTCTGACCCTTGTAATGATAGGATAGGAAAGGTACATTTGAGTCCTTTGGTGTACAAATATTTTTTCATTTCTGTAAAACTTTCAACAGTGTCCCTGGTTTGATGAATCTCGTTGATTTTAATATCTTCAGTACATACTCATTGTTGGATACAACGTACCCTTTGTCTCGATGGAACAGGAATTACAGTACTCTCTGAAGGAGACAATTCGCCACGAAAATATAGTAGTTACTATCATAATAACTTTCTAATTCTTTAATGGAGTCTTCTATAATATGGTATGAACGAAAAATTATCCCTGATAAGATTGACAATGCCTTTAGTAGAAAGAGGTGGTGGGCGTATACCTTGAAGACATTTCAAGTGGCGACTCTAATTTCCTCATTCCACGTGCTGCTCCTCCCCATGTAACCGCCTACATAATTAGTTTTCTAAGAGAACTATTAGTACTAACATAGCGAAGGGTCAGCAGTCCGAGCTAGTGCACAGTCATTTCTGTTTACTATGTTTACTATACATCTTACGATCACTGCAAGCCAAGTAATTGCCATATACCTACTGTTTTATTATTGCATATTCTTGTTGTCAGCAATAATCAATGAGCAAAAAGTAATAACCAAAACAAATAGTAATAATACAGATTTGATTGATTATTAATTCATTTTATTTTACATCATTTAAAGTAACATTAGATAACATTATCAGTATAATAATGTCACAAGTAATAGTGCGTGTTAAGGACAATTTCCAGGACAATCTATACATAAGAGACAAGTATAATTACATTATCAAAGAACACAATTTATACATATATATAGGTATGCACTTACCACAAGAGGCTTGAGGTGTTCCTACAGTAATGCGCTCACAGTCACAGTAAGTATCCAAAGAAACCTCTTTCCTTAAAATAATGCATGAAACTCCATTCCTCCAATGGTTATATTCATTGAGGTCCCGGAAGGTTTAATCTGTCTCCTCTTGGTAGCTGTTGTGGTATACTTAATGTACCTTTTGTACATGAATCACAGAAATTATATGACATTAATTGTAAACAAGTGTTCCATCTCCTTTTGTTCTACTCTTATCTTTTTGGGTTTTTTGGTTTTATCTTTTTTTGGGTCTTTTTTCTTTTTTGGTGATTTAGCCCTTTTTTTACTTCCTCTTTGTCTACCACTGAAACCTATTATTTTGGGGAGTTCCACTTTACAATTGTTAGGAATATCGCCAGCTCTTTCTGCATTGACTGCAATGATTGCAGTTGCCAAAGAAAAAAACCAAATTGTTTTGGAAAATCTTTGCAAAAATTTTGATCATCTTTATAGAAATCTAGGTCCCCTCCATAGCCTTTTGGTGGATGACAGTCTATAAAAGAAGGTAACTATTAGTGAATAATAATAATACATAATAATTACCAATTGCATTTGACTATGAGATGACAAATAGGCAAAAGAAAAGATGAGAGAGAAAATAGGATTGTTGCTCCAGATGAAGTCATTCTGCACTTAGAATAGTTAAAGATATATTGCATTGTCAATTTATAGTGAATGAACGACAAAAGATTAACTGTAAGACAATAACGAGAATAGTTATCAGTGATTACCCACAACAAGGGCATGTTTACACGTGCTATGGTTATTAATCTATTGTGATGAATGTTCCAAATGCATTTGATATTTGACTCCTCTTTATATTTTGTCTAACAACCTAGGAAACAAATGCAGAAAAACGGTGACTTAAAGAGCAAAAAAAGTACTTTAACGCAAACGCTATAGTTGTAACTTATGAATAACGAAAAAGCGGAGGCCCAATTAAAACGCCCAATTTAATGACATGGAAAACAGTGTGGGTGTTGTGTCTATATATCTTTGTTTATAATGCATTGTAGTGTATAGAAAAAGTTAAATAAAGTTGCTTTAGCTGTTAATTTGTACTAAAAATCTGTTATTTTTTCTGTAAATGACACTTTTGGGACTCTAGCGTCTGTATAGACTTAACAGTGAAATATTTGATCATAAATAGTCTTAAGGACCCAAAACTACATCAATTTACTTTGAAATAAGTATTTACAATTAAAATAAATCCAGTGGAAAGGTCATTGAGGTACTCGATTTTTTAGCACTCTAGTACTGTAGCAAGCCCATACAGTTCAGTAATTCAGTTATGTATTGAAAGATGAAGCATTTTGTCTTTGTTTAGTATAAATATAATAGCTTCATTATTTTATTGTGCAGGACTGAAAACTCTAATTTTAACATTTGCCATTATTATACTATAATAGCTCATAAAGTCGTTGAAGTGCGTGGGCGTTTCCAGTACGAGCTCAATGGGCGTAAGACTAGCCACACCTTAATAATTAGACGTAGCTGGTGCTTATCTGTCTGAAAAGGATGTAGCTAGATTTCTAATTTGTGTACTGTATTTTTGTTTTAAACTACGTAAGTGCTATTCACAAGGTACGTTTTCAACGAGTATTCTATAAATTGTTTCTGTACGTAGTTAGATTTTCTACTGTAGACTTCTCAGCTACACATACAGTCACTTAATGATCAGTAAATGAATCAACCCTTTCTTTTCTCTATAGGTTCTTGTAAAGCTGACCTTCAATTAAGTGGAGGACACATTGTTTGTGGTTACTCAGAGAAACTGCTGTGTAGAAGGCAGATGGGGTGTTTTTCCTAGTGTTGCTGTGAACAATCATGTTTTAATATTTAGACTGTTGCCTTGATATCTTAGATATGGATGTTCAACCTCAGATGACCCAAAATCCCAGGTACAAAAATGATGCGTATTGCAGGACCGCCAGGACATTGCAATTTAGATACTACCTAATGACTTGTAGCACTCAACTATGTTAATTTATGCATAATGTGGGTGAACGAGTGCTAGGGAAGGTGCTGTTCAAAAGCTCCTAATCTACAATAAACCAGCCTTAAAATTCAGGGCAAATGGTTACAGTATAATATTCTATGCAAGCTAGCTATCATTTATTTTATAGGTCAGGATTTGTATTTGTAAAGTGTACTCAATAACAGTGGAGATTCTCGAAGGAGACAAAAAAGGTATGCTAACGCGTATATATAGGAAAGAGACGTTTGAAGACTTTAATTTTAGAATGTTGAGATGGTTTAAAGTATATCTCACAAGTTTGTGTGCCGCCCTTTTGGAATTGAATGAATTTTACAACTAAAATAGTTGGACTTAATATAAAAATCTTCAAAATTAATTTTAATATTTGAAAATGCAAAATTACCTCTCGGAATGTTTCTTCTGGAACAAAGGGGATAAATTGTAAATGTGATGCCTAAAGTACAAGTCAATCCTAATAGACCCAATGGAAGGGGACTGATTGATAAGGCTGGAAATAGGGTCAAAGAGATCTAGTGGTTGTTAAAGCCTAGTAAAATATTTGGGTTAATGCAACATCTAACCCATTTGTTGTTTAGTAGAGCTCTGATTTTGAAAGGCAATTAAATTTTAACTTTAATTCTAAATTCCCTCCCAAAGAACTTAACACTTAAATATTCTAATATTTGAGTTCAATTTCAGTATTTGTTTAATATACAATGATTCCTTCAAGTTGGGTAAATTTTTTCCTAATTTAATACTTAAAACCTGTTCAATATAAGTAGAAAAGAATGGTGTGGTTACAAATTTT
>NW_024536719.1:0-7670 GCF_016097555.1 Gigantopelta aegis | reverse complement strand
TTAAAGACTTAAAGTGACATGTAGATTATAATATGGTACCAGTAAAACATGTTACAAACATGAGTGTATGGGTTATTTAAAGATGCGTTATATAGTAGTCAGCAAATATGGTATGTAATTCATGCTAAATGATTGCGTTCAAGGATGGTGGGGCGCTCATTAGGTTTCATTTTCATTATTTTTATAACGCTTTTGGGGCGAATAATGAAGCAGGGTCTTCACTTGTATTACTAACAGTTACATTTAAAGTTCTCCAGTTAAAGTTTTCTAAACAAAACAGCCTTGGTGTTCTTCATTATATAGACTTTTAAATGATATACGAACCTTGCCCCTGTAACACCGAATTTCGAAACCCGACTTACGTTGACTGTACGCGTATATGAACCATTACTGTATATTACTAAATGAAAAGAATACCACAGAGACATACACTACAACATAGTGTAAGGACAAAATTTGACTTGTAAGACTATAAATAATTTTCAAGTTTAGATATTTACTAGTATAGATCTAGGGTAGATAATTTTAATATTAACCCATTGGTACACAATCGCGAGCTCTCGGCTATCCCCGTAATAGGTTAATAAAAATTTACCTTTACGGAAATAGACAGAAAAAAAGATAGTACCATTAAATTTGTAGAAACGTGTTTTAGTTTTCGATTTATATGCTGAAGTCGTAATATTTATGCAGCAAATAATAAATACTGCCAGAGTCTTAAAAGTTTAATTATTGAACAATTCACTTGTTCACAGGCAAGTGAAATAATGCAGGTCAGTTCCCCGACCATAAAATTTCATTTGCCAGGGCGTCAGGCAATGGTATTTTTAACCCTCATGTATGCCATACAAGTAGTTGATAAAAACGTGACAGGTCCTTTCGTGGAAAAAAGGATTGTCACGGGGATTCTATAATTCCCGTAACTGAATAAAATACGATATCAAAATATCTCTCCTAACTGTATATCTATTAGATCTCTCTGTAACAGGCGGTTAAACTCTAGTATGGCTCGTCTCTAGGTATGATCAGAGATACGATCTTATATAAAGTATATATTACTATAGCACGTTAGTTCTCTAGAAACACAACAAAAACACAATACACTTTGGAATCTGTATTAATCTACGCTGACAAATGTACAGCCGTAGTAGTTAATTAATAACAGCAATAATAACAACCCAGAACTGATCACTTAATTAGTTAATCTCTAGGTGTCTAGTTACACAATATGCGAATCACTTCACCGTTACACCACACCCACACGTGTGATAATTGAGAAACGCTTCCAGGAGAAGTTAATTAATAAAGGAATTACAACACCATTCCTAACTGGTTAATTTTTAATTAACCCTTACTACTCGTTCAGTAACGTGTGATAATTTAGGAACGCTTCCAGGGGAACTTAATTAATAAAGGAATTACAACACTATTCCTAACTGGTTAATTTTTAATTAACCCTAACTACTCATTCAGTAACCTTGTAACACAGAAATTAATACTGGTACCTATCACAATAAAGACAATAACCTACAGTTTACCTAGGTCGTCTAGGATGACTGGCTAAGCCATATATTACCAAATACTCGTATAATGTTAGAACAAAAAGTCTACGATTTACTTCGTCAGATGACCGAAGACACTGTCTAAAGAATATTGGTACAATACAGTATTAAAATATTTAAACGTCACATCAATCACATCAAGGTTATACACAGAGCAGAAATAATATATTTACCAGTCCAAACGGACAACGTTCCCCCTGGACGCCTTCCAAATGTTTCTCCTCGATATCTCTAAAACACTAGCTATTTATTATAAATCAGGATTTTGCCTGGGGGTACAAGGCGGTACCTCACGTATCATCTCATATTCTACCTCTACTAGAGTCGGTATATTTCTCTCTGATCGTCAGTCTGGCTGTCGCCAACCGCGAGCAATCTCCTGGCCATAAACAGCACTACCGGAGATATTACGTAACTACTAGCCACATGGCCTCCGCACCTGGCTGGGTGTGTATTAGGCGTACCGATCGAGGACCGTCGCGCAGAAGTATTACGTAACAAGTTGCCCATCTGGACTTAAAGGAAACATGACACGAGACCATATTATAGCTCATTTTAAAAGAAAAATGATATAAAAATAATATACAAATAACTTTATAACAATAAAATACGTGTAGTTAACTTAAAATGAAGAAATTACGCTCATCAGTACCAAAGTACGATTTATGCATATTTCTTCGTGAGCGTTCGGAAAAAAAGGGAAGTGACGTCAGAGCCGCTGTACTCTTCCATTGTTGTTAACTGTTTATATATGGAGTAAGGGGCTTACGATCTTTTCAGTCCAACAGTGCCGTACTGCGCGGCCTTTGGGTGTAAAAATAAACAGTTTAAACGATCGGGATTGTCTTTTTATGGTTTTCCAAAGGATTGTATCCGAAGAAAGACGCGTGTATTTTATCGCAAAAGAAAAGATTGGACACCAACACCGCATAGTACTTTGGTGTCGGCCGATTTACAGCCCGGAGCCCGAACGTTACCCGGAGACAAAAACAGTACTCGGTTGCGAATGCCGAGGTGTACATTGTACATATTTGGCACAAAGATACACCTCAGCATGATGTATTTATATATGTTAAAACAAAAATGTAGAATTTTTTATTTATTTATTTTTTTGGAAAAAAAAAGATTTTTCATGTTAGGGCTGTAGGCCTACATAACAAAATCTGTATTCACCGTCCGAAGAAGGAAACGTCAATAAGTAATTAAATATGGCATATACAAACATGGGATTTGGCATGAGGATACATCTCAGTACGATGTATTTAAATATGTTTTTAAAAAACGTGTAGAAAACAATATAATAATTTTAAATAATGTTTTTAATCTTCGGGCGGAATACGTCACAAAAACGTTCCTCATCGCCCGAAGCCCCAAAGCAACACGAAGTTCAATACAAAATAAACCACTACTGTCGGTGTCGAAATAACTATTATGTTTCATCCACGGGCTGACTTGAGAATCGGAGTGTTGTTTTAGTTATTTCCGTGGCCTGCACATGTGATTCCTGATTGGCAGGTGTATATTGCAGGGTATCGACCAGGTAAGTGATTACCACGGTCTAGACATACGTACAAAATACGTGCCAGTTTTGTTAAGATCACAGGGTATTGTGGCGTAACCTGTCGCGACTATAGTACAATGTTAATGGACATTATCAGCCGCCCTGCTTCATTACTGCAACGGGCAACGGGCAACTATATTTACGTGCCCCTATCCACAAGGGTTCAGGCACGCCCACCCCGGATTCAGCCTCTGACTTCGCCAGTTGCCGATTCCGGGGCGGGAGTACTGTAAATAATGCTGTAAAACCCTTGATTAAGTAGACTTTCCCCATCTAAAATTACAAAACTGACCAATTACGTAGTACCAAAGAAAAGAAAATTATCACTTGGGTATCGTGAGTGGTCGTTTTTACTCTAACGCACCCTACCAATAGGCCTAATAATATGCTACTTTTTTTTTATGAGAGAAAAATACTATAACCCCATTTCGTTCTATTGATGCATAGAAATATATTTAGTTTAAAAGTTGATTATACTCTCAAGTCATTTATGTTGTTTTACAAGCCAGGTTAATGAAAGTGAAGCGCCTTGTCGTAAATTAGAGCGTTTGTTTACACTGTGCATACAGATTTTATTATGTACAGCCCGAACATAAAAAATGCGATATTTTCTATAAAAAAAAAAAAAAATTCTTTTTGTCCTACATTTATATTTTTTACATATTTAAATACATCATATCGAGGTGTATCTTTATACTAAATATGAACAGTATACACCTCGGCATTAGCATCAGAGTTTTGGTTTTGTCTCCGGGTTACTTTCGGGCTCCGGGCTGTAAATTGGTCGACCGATCTGGTCTGGCACCATCAGTTTCTCCACCCTCCGACTCGCTATCCGTTTTGTCTTCAGTATCACTGTTGTAAGTAAATGTGTGTCTTTCTTCATTTACTAACAGCTCATATTGATACGGCAAAACGTTTTGCGAACGAACACTCATTGTTTTGGTAAGCTGTGCAAGTCTTAGATTCTTTATGAGTGGTACGGACTAATGCTTTTAAGTGTAAGGCTTCAGATCAAGCGACGCGTCTCTGACGTCACGGACCTCGTGATTGCCCTGCTCATTAAAGATCGGCAATTTCCGCTAAGAGCTCGTATCTGGGGTTCTTTTATGGAGATATTTTAAGTAATTTATTTTTTATAATTATTTTTTTTAGGTGATTCAATTTATAATTAATTGTACATGGTTGGTGCCAAATATGGTTTACGTGACATGTTTCCTTTAAGTGCAATGAAACTGCACACGACCCTCTAACACAAGTAAAATCGCCACAGGCGAAAAACAAATTAAGAGCATGTACCGTCACAAGGATGTTTGAACATGTTGATCTTACCTTTTCCTCTTTGAATTTCGAAAGATTTGTTTTCTCCTATGACTCTTTGGATTAGGAATTGATACTGTTTTTCATCATTTTCCGTTTGAGTTTTCTGGAATAAGTAGTACAATCTGTTCAGTTACTTTTTGTGCATACGGCAGTGGCGGCATAGAAGGTATGGCCGGTAACAGACCGGCTCCTAGGGAATTTTAGTAGGAGACGGTATAAACTATGCCGAGTGGTGGTGGTAGGGGTGTCGAGACATGCTCACCAGAAAAATGTGTTGAAACGAAAGAAGCAGGGAAGAGTTTAAATCACCAAAATCCACCCCCTGCAAACGCGCCTGCAGGGTTCACCTCCCAGTCGGCTACCAGATCCCACTCACCGTGAATTGGAACGGCTCACTGGAGAGATAAAAGGTAACATCAACTTCTCTCTCGCTAAATACTATACTAAAAATAACGAAGACACCAAACAACCTTGCACGGCAGCATACAAATATAGGGTAATATACTATCCAAGTGCTATGTTTAGTCATTTTTAAAACATGCTAACTAAACTTATCAACAACTAAAACCTAACATTTGACATAACATTTGCTTTTTCCAAGTCATATTACAAATATGATTAGATTTTTAAACAAAAACTGCAGCCATTTCAATCGGCCATCTGGAATGTTTGTCAACCCAATATCTAAGAGTATTACACTATTCAATAATCCCATAAACATCAATTTTGACACCATTTTGGAAAAGGGCCGCCATCTTGTTCGCACCAACTTTAGAAAATACAATATTATATTTTTATGAACTCCACACCCATAGATTAATTTCAGCCATAGTGTCAAAATAAATTATACTTCCGACTCCGGTTACTCAAAAGCTAAGGCTCTTTTTCAGCCTCTGCTACAAGACTAGAATGTAGGAAATGTTTTATTTAACGTTGCACTCAACACATTTTTATTTACGGTTATATGGCGTCAAGCATATGGTTATGGACCGCACAGATAATGAGAGAGGAAAGCCGCTGCCGCCTCCACACTGGATGTGCTACTATACATGCACTTGTTTTCGACTGGTAGCAAGGAATCCATTACATGCACCATCCCACAAGAAGGATAATATATACCATGGCCTTTGTTACACCAGGTGGGTGGAACGAGAAAGGGCTTAATAGGCCCACCGACGGGGACCGATCGCATATCAGGCAAACGGTGTGCACCCCGTGTCTGAGGATATAAATATATTCTAAAATACTTTTGGGGCAAATATTTTGGCTCATAGATTTAAATGAGATGACTGGAATCTTGAATGATGTTGACACGATATAACCTGATATTTCTCGAAATATTACTATGGGGGCAAAACCCCTTTTAAAAAAATGCTGTAAAAGGTTTGCTACCTAAAATAACATCTACATATATCTGGGATCACCACCTAGGTGGACAACCTTGCCATCAAGCTACTGGAAACGTATAGATCGCTGTTAAATACGGTTCCCCTCTGCGAAAATCGCGCAACATTTTTCACTAGCACAATAGTCAGTCTCAAATGTGGTCTCTCTTTAGAAAGTATTCACTAGTGTTTGGTCAGAATATTCTTTGAATTCTAAGATGGGTCATGCTTGCCTCCTGTCATGCACATTCAGTGGGGAACATACACGTATTTTAATAACACGGGAATGGGGCTCATCTACTTTAATCAATATGTAGATTTTAAATCCTATCAACAAGAATTAAAATAAATCTCTGCGATCAATTCATACAACAGTAGTTTTTCTAGAGGCCAATTTTATTTATTATTCAAAACAAAATTTTACTTCGAAACCTAGTTGACGAGACTATAGTACATAAATAGATGTTGTGTAATTAAACTGCCTACGTCAAATTTAAGATTAACACTAGAAAGAGGATGATGGTTTAACAGTCCTGAAGAAAACATGCTATGTTAATTTTATAATACTGATATTATAGGTTAACACCATTATTTAGTCAATTGTAAAAATCAAAATATTGAAAACATTAGAAGATGAATCCTTGCGTATTTAAAATGAAAGGTATGCACCATTATTGAAAAACCTTGCTTTATTTTATATAATTTTTTATTTTATTTAGTCTTATGATCTTGTGAATTGATGCTTCTCCTTCGCACATTAATTTTTAGCTATTTTCATTACGTACCCTAACTTCGTTGTTAATTATAGATATTCTATGTTCATGCGTCTTCTTGTTATGTACCGGGTATGTTAACTATGTATTTGCATCGCCCTGTTGTTACATATTGTAATGTGTCCGAGTCCCTCATAATGCTATATGTATTGTACATGTATAATGTTATTTAATAGTTGTAATGCATATGAACTGTATGTTTACGGCTAATGAAGAATAAGGATGACATATTGTAATGTGTCTGAGTATTATTATATAAATTAAACCGAATCTGTTCTGTCAGCAATTCAAAGTCAGCAAATCGTCTAAAGCTGAGCACTATCAGAATGCTACATATTTGTTTTGGTCATACTGTTTTAGTGTTTTGATATTTATAATTTAGTACTATTAAACGAGAAGTAGCAATATATAGCTAGGTTAGCTACCAGTCAATAATGCATTATGATTTTAATTTGTTTTCTGTCATAACTTGCTTAAGGGAGGTTACACAATTCAAGCTATTAAAAAATCCGTTAGTTTGATGAGTCCATTCTTGTTTAGTTGGTATTAGAATATTCGCTCGTCATATCCAGCGAATATTCGAAAACCATTTTCAGACTAGGGCCTCCACGAGTCCAAAATATCGGACTCGAGTACTTGAGGGTCAAACTCGACCCGGACCCGAGAACCCGACACTTACGACACTAGACGAACATGAGACTAATAAGGAATAAAGTAAAATAGCATTATGCATTTTATTTCCAGCGCTGAACATGGATGCCAAATCATGCCATTGTATTGCATTCCACACATTCGACTTGAATGAATGAATGAATGAATGTTTATCGACACCCCAGCACAAAAATACACATCGGCTATTGAGTGTCACAAATAGTAAGTATATGAAAGTATCATTTACATATAATTATGTAAAACCATGGTTGAAGTGGCACAAAAGCAGTGTATGAAAGCACGTGCTTTTCGAGCGCACGAAACTGAGGTACATTTCATTCATCTATTTCTTCGTTGGGGTGTGATTGGGGTTTTCTGAGTCTAAATAATCATTTTTAATAATACATGACCGTAC
>NW_024536718.1:0-8551 GCF_016097555.1 Gigantopelta aegis | reverse complement strand
TAGTGTTTATATATATTCGTTTAAACTTTTTAATTTTAGTAAATTTTGATTGTCATTTCATTATGTTGGTAGTCAATAGAGGGGGAATATTAATTGTGATGGACCCATTTACGATTCTCTAAAACTCCATCCCCCACAATGGCGGTTTACTTAATGGGAATCATACATCAGCTGAATATAGTACAACAGGAAATGGGTCTATGATGGTAAATTTACACTATTACTACAAAACTGTTTATCAAAGACTGTGTTATAATGGTAAATATACAATTTCATTAACATTTAATAACCTAGTGTTTTGTACGTTTGCCCATCATATTCAATTCATTACACAACATAGGTACATCTGAATGTATGTTCCATAGAAGAATACGTCAATAAACCAAAAGTGGGGTTTTGTGGATGATATTAAAACCAATAGTAAAAGCATTGTACAAAAAAAACAATTAGAAAGAATTGGAAAAACAATAACAGTTGGAAATAAGTATTATTTTCCTGTGATCCAATAGCTGAAGCATAATCTTCAATTGACCAGACTATACAAAAGAGATAAGTCATAATATAATGTAAATATAATCCATTGATCATAGACACCTTCTTGATTAAAATATTCACAATTATAACACATTTACAAAATAAATGGTAAAGTAACATGAAAAAAGAAATAGATACACACAGGGTCTTTTCGTCTTCAATAGCAGTAGTCTTTAAAGGATCAATTTGCTACTTGGTCATATTTCCTATTGTTCATTTCCACTTTATTTAGGCTCAAAGTTGGTAGAAAGAAAAGAATGGGGATATAATTATTTCATGTACTAACGGACTAGTAGCTACCTAGACACACCTGATGACTATAGTGGTTTATAATATATTTATAATAACATTCCGTTCTCATGACAAGGTACTTTATAAAATGAATATTTTATATATAAAATAAACACATAATTTGGTTAGATAGCTATCTGAGCTTTTTGCTAATATTTCTCAACCTCTTTTCATTTCAGATGTAGTCCAGGTGTGTCAACAGATGGTATATGTGGAGGTGATGGTGTCAGTTAGATTTTATATGTACTGGGAGGATAACTATACTTGTACTGAGGAGGTGATAACTGGATAAGAGTAAGACCCTATAATATAATAAAAGTATAATTACTACTAGTACATTTATCACAGATAATTGGTGAGAAGAATTCCACTAATGTCTGTCCTCTCCTACAACCTCCCTTATATGGTGATAGATATAGTCAAACACGGGTGGTGTGAGTAAAACCTACAATTAATAACTCTTAATACTATGGTAAGTAATATTCATATTATGTGTGATGAGCGAAAGCAATCTAAAGGTGTACACAAAAAACACTACATATGCTAATGATAGATCTTAAATGATGTGAGAAGATTAAGAATTAGGGACGGGCAGATATAAATGATGTGAGAAGACCAGGAATAAGCTTTGGTAATCTAGAATATGATTTATAAAAAAAACGTGGTTGTTTCTTTTCTCTCCTTCTCTCTGTCTCTCTTCCTCTCGCTTCTCATCTCTGTCCTTCTGTTCTCTCTCTCTCTGTCATCTGTCTATTCTCTATCTCTCTATCTCTCTCTCTCTCTCTCTCTCTTCCTCTCCTCTCTATCTCTCATCTATACTCTCTCCTATCTCTCTCTGTCACTCATCTCTCTCCCTATATCTCTCTCTGTTACTTCATCTCTCTCTCTGTGTCTCTCTATGTCTGTTTCTCTGTGTGTGTGTCTTCTCTCTCTCCACCCTCTCTCTCGTCTCTGTCTGTCCTTCTCGTCTGTCTGTCTGTCTGTTGTTCAATCTCTGTCTGTCTGTCTCTCTCTCTCTCTCTCTCTCTCTCTCTCTTTACTCTCTCTCTCTCTTCCCCTCTCTTTTCTCTCTGTCTCTCTGTTTCTGTATCTCTGTCTCTCTTTGTCTTCTGTCTCTTCTCTTTCTCTCTGTCTCTCTGTCTCTCTCTCTCTCCATTAGACTAGTGGTCTCTAACATACCAATGTGTATTTGTTAACATGGTTAGAACTGGTATACAAACTAGTGACAATATTATTACATGTAATATACCCAGTGTCAGGAGGTAAGTATATTGTATTATTAGAAGATATGTCATTATATTATTACAGTTGCCATTTAGCGGAGGTCATAATCAGACTCAAACCTATCTTTTGTCTAAGAGAGATCTCTAATACCAATCCTATGATTATAGAGACCACTACTGGAAAACACTATCAATGGTAAGTCTGATATTTAAAAATAAAACTGCTGAGTATTCTGTCTCAGATCATAGTGGGGTCCTATACAATTGTCCTACCCTGGCTAATGTTTGTTCTTCATGTCTAGCTCAGAACATTAACACTGGATTTAATTGTAGTTGGTGTGATAGTAATATGTGTAGTGAGAGGAGTGTATGTACTAATAATATAGTCACAAGGAGTGGAGACTGTCCTAATCCTGTCATCACTAACTTTACTCCTAAAAGTGTGGTCCTCCTCAAGGCAGAACACAAGTTACGATATATGGTTCTAATTTGGGTATCCAGTCCTTGAATATCCTCTCTGTTACCTTGGCAGTAGGACATGTTACCTCTAACCCAGATCTGTATATATCTGAAAAGAGGATAGTATGTAGTATTACTCCTGATGACAGTAATACTATAACAAGCAATTAACTATAACTGTGATAGTGAATACTACTGCACCTCAACCTAAGACAGCTGTCAGTAGTACCAGTTCCAATTTCTGACCCCTATATATTCAGTCAGTGAGTCCTACATTTGGTCCAACAAGTGGAGGTACTCTAGTGTAGAGTAGAAGGAACTAACTTGGACATTGGTAACAAAGAAGAGAACAAAGTAATCATGAGAGAGTCCTCATTAAATAAGAGGAAGAAAGAGGAACAGTCATTGTCCTGATATTGAGTGTAATATTATGTAAGTGTTAATGACTTACTATAGTACACACTAGTATCATATAAGATTGTTTCTCTTCTCAGGAACATTAACTCAAGTCAAATCCAATGTACTTCAGCTAATGTATCTTCTGTTAATTGTACCAGGACTATAATAGTGTCAGTTAATGAAGCAGAGTTTAGTAATTCAGCAGTGACATATCTTTATAAATCAGATCCCACATTTAGTTCACTGACTCCTCAAATAACTATACCAGAGTAAGTAGAGTAGATTATGAAACTAAGTTATGTGTTGTCTGTTAATAGTGGAGGTATCAAGTTAAACTTTACCGGTACTAATGTAGATATAATCCAGTCTCCTATGATCCATATCACTGACTCTAGATTTCCCTACTACCACTGAGGTATGACCAATATACTAGTTTAATGTAATCACTTTACTTCTCTTCCTTATAGCAATGTGTTAATGTTTAGTAGTACTAAACTACAATGTATAGCTCCTCCTATTAGTGGAGTTAATATGACTAGTGCCATTGATACTACAGTGACTTATACATTGATACTAGATGGAGTTACTTCACCCAGACAGTAGTCAATGTGAGTTCGGACTTACTCTCAAACAAAATCCTACTTTTAATGGAATTGATTCTAATGATCGTAATGTTGATTTAGGAGATAGTTTACAGACTATTAGGATAAGAGTCAGTGTTTCCACTTAATGTAGTTATATAATTTATCATATTTTTTGTTATAAGGAAGTAATATTCAATTTGTAATAAGGTTCAGAATTAAATGTGAAAGTTGGTTCTGAGGAATGTAGAATTGAGTCTCTATCAAAATAAAGTATGAATGATGTAATATGTATTGATATCAAGTGATATATGTCTCAGATCATAGCATGTATACCACCAGTTAAATATCAGTATACAGTTATAAATGTTACTGTAAGTATATATATCTCATATTTCCTATTGTTCATTTCCACTTTATGTTTAGGTTCAAGTTGGTAGTTATTTAATATTTCCCGATAATTCTACTGATATTATCAATTGGACTCTTATTTATGGTAGACAGATAGTTCTTCAATTAGTGGTGCAGTACTTGGTGGTATTATTGGATCAGTAAATAATAATAGTTTTTTATAGTGTTATATAGTGATATTGTGGTATCAAAATAAATTAAGAAGTACAAGCAATAACTCAGCAAAGTAAGATAAAGTAAAATTCACTATCATTATTATTTCTTTATCATAGTGATATTGGAGGTAAATGAAAATAATCACAATATCTCCTAACATAGTGTATCAGGAATAATACTAGGGCTGTCCTTTTTCAGTCCAACCCAGTTATATCACAACCAGTGATGTACATACATATGAGGAGTTACCGTTACTCAAATCAATTGGATGTTAACACTGAACATCACTCCTCACCTACCAACAGATAATCTAATTTTATAAAAACTCTTGATGTATGAAAATTACAAATAACTGAACATGAATGTAGCTGTATATTAAAATTAAGTTTTTTAGGAAGGTTCCATTCCATACAAGAACACACAAGAACAATAGGATAGGAGGGATGTTTTTTTTTTTCTATATACACAATTATAGCAACACATTTCGTACACACACACACATACCATCAATTTATTATTATTAAATCAAATATATATATAATTTACAGCTTCAGACTTCAGTTTCAACCATGTTCTATTTTAAAGAAATATATAAACAGTAATGAGTCATGTGTACACAAATTGTCATATGCATGTAAGAATAGGGAAAAGGGGACTAAACTTCAGCCCCCCCCTATCTTATGCCAACAGTGACATAGTAATAATAATCAGTCATTGATGCACCATTGGGTGGCTACACCAGCTATAACAATGAACTTATATGATGACAATCAGTTATAAAGTGCATATTCTTTGTGAATATTGTTTAAATATTTTAGATGTGTGTATAATAACATTAATTTAAATCCTAGCCCTTCCACATCTCCACAGAATGAGGAGATGGTCACACAAGAATTCCCCAATTCAATCATTTTCTAATCTTATTGTTCCTCTGTCCACAAAGTCTTCTTCTTCCAAGGTTTTGATAAATAATACTGAAGGTAATATTTCTTCCAAAGTACTAATAAAATAATTAAGTACCAATGATAAAATGGTTAATATTAGTATACTACATTGTAATTTTCACTGAAGAGTTGTATTTCTAATGTTTAGTTTAAAGAATTAGTTAAAACAATGAAATTTAGCTTCACCATTTACCTTGCTTTTAATTCAGTACAACAACTGATTTTTAATATCAAGACAGATAATTATATATATAGTAGGAAGTCCAGCAGAAATCATTGTGCCAAACTGATCAGTTGGTAGTTATTTAATATTTCCCAGTAATTCTAGTGATATTATCAACTGGACTCTTATTTATGATAGAACAGGATAGTTCTTCAATTACTGGTGTAGTAGTTGGTGGTATTATTGGATCAGTAATAATAATTGTTTTATTGTTATAGTTCTAATATGAGTTGGGGATTAAAAATAAATCAAAAAAAAAAGGAATAATTTAGCAAAGTAAGATAAAAATGACATTTATATCAAGTTATTTCTTTTATCATAGGAGGATAATGGAGGAAATGAAAATTGATCTATAACATAGTGACAGAGACAGTTACTGTATTGATAATAATCATGATGATGATGATGATGATGATGACTATATATAAGTCATTAGATGATATACTGTTTTTATCTAGTTAGTTGTACTCATGACAACAATTATAGTGTTAATAAATATGTCTATTACTTCTCTTGTTATGTATTACAATACTTTTAGAAACCATATTAACATAACTGTCTTTTATATACAATTTATGAAATATATATAATTATTAGTGACTGATTTTTAAGTCTGTAAATGTGACCTGATTTACAAAAAAGGGACCACTTAATAAAAATATTTATGACTTGATTGTGAAAAATCAATTGTTAAAAACAATCTAAAAAAACAGTTTTGTATACATACAGTTTTTTATATGTAATGCATCTTTTTCACAAACTATTCATATACAAAGGTATGCAAAACTGTTTTTTTGATCAAATCAGGTCACAAATAAGTACTACAACAAAGTTTACTCTTTCATAATGACTACAGTTTTTTATATATAAACAAAATAAATTTCTTAAATTCTATTGTTTTACCTTTTATTCTATAAACTATTTACTTATTGGTTTTAACTTTGCTAATTATAAAATTAAAAAATTGACTTTATTCCGTGATAGCCCTTAAAAATACAAAATTCTTTGTCTATACTTTTTTTCTATTCAAATGCTAAATCAGAGGATGACTATTTATCTAATAATATAATAAATGTTCTCAGGGACATATTTGAGGGGCGTGGTTACACTAGGGCATAGTCAATGGCCAGCATCTTTAATATCAAAGAAGAAATTTTTCAGGGCTTCAGTTACCAATGAAGTGTCATTATCCCTGTAAAATTCTTATACTGAAAGTGCATCTCAAAATATTAAATTTTTTAGTATAATTGCTCCTATTGATAATAAAAAAATTGTCCTTGCTATAGTGATAACTATCTAGAGTGTGGTTATGTGTTGATGACAAAAGGTAAGTTGAATGGCATTCCTCCTTTTTGGGAGTATTATAATAAATATTATCAACGATGTGAGGAAGGGGGGTGACTATGTTGGACACTATCTGGTTTAACAACAGTTGCTGATCTTTTTCTATTCATTGTGAATAAGACAAAAATGAGTGTTCTCTCTTTTTGGATACTCCATTTGTTAATAAGTGTTGGAGCTCAGTCTTCTTCTTTCACTCTATCTGGTAGTGTTAGCTCTCTATTGTGTGGAGATAGAGTGTTTGCTAGTACTGGTAGTACTGTCTATCAACTATCATCTGATCTACAACAACAACAACAGACATCATTGTCCAATCAGATACTGAGGTTAGCTGCTACACAGGATGGTCAATGGTTGGTAGTCTGTTATACTAATGGCTCTTGTTTCAGCTCTTAATGGATCAGATCTCAGTGTTATTAACAGAGCTGTCTCTTATGTACTCCCTGGTGTTCAAGAGCTAGTGATAAAAATTGCTGTGTTCACTGTTCCTGTTATTGGAGGAGAAAGTTTCTACACTGGGATTTGTTGTGATAATGCTAATCGTATCTATTTTCGTCAATATGGGTTTGCTGGTAGCTCAATATCAAGATCATTAGAGGAAAGTGCTTATCAATCAGGTGGTAATCGAGAATTTTATGATGGTTTTACCAGTTTGGATATGTTTACTATATAGTACTAGATGCAACTAGTGGTAATGATGAACTTCGTATTGTTAGAGTATGTAACAGTACTGCTGACAGTGGTAAACATTGATTTCAACAATCAATATGAAGTGGTATTAGGTTGTGATGGAAATACTTTCTTTGCTCCACTATCAAAGGTGTATCAGTGTTAAATGGAGAGACATTACTGATAGCAATAACACCACAGGGTTTCACCTAGTAGAGTCTGTTCCTATAATCTTACAGTTATAACTCCAGAATGGACAATGCTTATCAGTCCTGTGTAGTAGGTAATAGTGGTAATAGTAACATTCAGTGGCAGACCCAGTCTGTTCAGGATTATCTGGTACTATGGTGAGCTAAATTATAACACATTTAATGTATTTAATTTAATTTTTTTCTTTTTATAGTGTGATATTAGTGGTACTTACCCAGCAGTAGGTGCTACTGATGTTCTTTCTTCTAACAATATTATTACTAACATTACAATAAGTAATGGACTAACATCTATTCTTGGACTGACTGTAGATGATCTCAACTTCATTTATATTGCATTCTCTGATAGTAACAAACACTATATTAACAAGGTCAGAGATATATACTATACTTCTAGTTGATGTGTTAATCTGTTCTACAGTATTTGTGGGATAATGGAAACCTTAGTCTTATTACTGAGGTTGAGATGTCTAGTTCAGTAACTAGTCTTACCTGGTCAGAAGGTTCAGACAATATATATGGTATTAAAGGAACTACTGATGTAGTAAATATTATATATATATATATATATATATATAATATATATAATATATATTTGTACTATATAACATATGTTGTTGATAGGTGATTGGTTTAAAGATAGAAGAGTGTGGTAGTTTCACTAGTTGTAATGAGTGTGTTAGTCTGGGTAATCCATGTGTGGGTGGTGTGTAGTTGAGGGTAAATGTTCTCGTAGACCTTTCTGTCAGGACAGCGATGTATCAGGACGATTCTTGACTCAAAGGAATAGTGACAGTTGTATAAGTACTGTCATTATTGATCCACCTCAGTTTTATACTGGAGTTAGAATCAATGCCTTACCAGGTATTATGTTATATTGAGATTTCTATCTTAAATACTCTTTGCTCACTAGATCAAGATAATACATCTCTCCTGCTGGTCCTCCTCCTAAGTTATCAGGAGAGGAGTATCTCTGTGTATTAATAATACATCTCTAAATATTGAGATATTAAGTCCCATTACAAGTAAATGGTACTAGTGCCACTTGCAAGTAGATAATGTCATATCTCAAGTCACTGATATACAACTAGGTAAAGTACATCATTGATTA
>NW_024536717.1:0-5163 GCF_016097555.1 Gigantopelta aegis | reverse complement strand
TCCTTGTGACAGAAGGAAGTTCTGTTATATTATATTATATTATATTAGGTTAGGTTTAGGTTTAGGTTTAGGTTTAGGTTTAGGTTAGGTTTAGGTTAGGTTTAGGTTAGGTTTAGGTTAGGTGATCTTAGCTTAGGTAATGTTATATAATGTTGTGTTATGTTATGTGAAATGTTGGTGTACAATTATTGAATGAAGTTTGTCAATTTGACAGCAAATTTTTTCCTCGTGCATTCAGTTCGAATTGTTCAGCCCGAAAAGATCAATAGTCGTTCTCTGTCCATCCGTCCGTCCGTTTCTACTGTAATTGCGAGAGATAGGAGATAGTTACCGCCGTGCTGGTGACAGCTAATGTTATGTTATGTTATGTTATGTTATTATGTTATGTTATTATGTTATGTTATTATGTTATGTTATTATGTTATGTTATGTTATGTTATGTTATGTTATGTTATGTTATGTTTATGTTATGTTATGTTATGTGAAATGTTATGTTATGTGAAATGTTATGTGAAATGTTGATGTACTATTATTGAATGAAGTTTGTGAATTTGACTGCAATTTCTTCCTCGTGCATTCAGTTCGAATTGTTCCGGCCGAAAAGATCAATAGTCATCATCTGTCCATCCATCCCTCCGTCCGTCCGTCCGTCCGTTTCTACCGTAATTGCGAGAGATAGGAGACAGTTACCGCTGTGCTGGTGACAGCTAGAGATGTAGCTGTCAAACATAGATTTCTTACGTTAATAAGTAAACTTATGACATGTGTATTTAATGGTTAATCACAAAATGTAAATGTTTATTTGGATGTAACTTTTCCTGAACAGTTTCCTGAACAATTTCTTCTCTCTGTTTTAGTTCTTCAGTTGATACCACAGTAATGAGATGGAAGATAGCTGTCGGCACAGTGACGAGATGGAAGATAGCTGTCGGACATCATGACATGAAGCATTTTAATGGTAAGTTACCTCCCTTGTTGATTTTTTGATAGCTTGGTTTATAATTGTTTTTTGGTGAAGAATTGAATTACAATTGAAAGATATTTATTTATCAGTGCATTGGTTACAGATCTAAAAGACATACATCTCTATTATTAGCAAGATGTATCAAATAAAAGATCCCTTGCTGCCTGTCGTAAAAGCGTAGCTTTTGTGGCGACAGCGGGTTTCCTCTGAAAAAAACAGTGTCAGAATGACCATATGTTTGACGTCGAATAGCCGATGATAAGATAAAAAATCAATGTGCTCTAGTGGTGTCGTTAAATAAAACAAACTTTACTTTTTACTTTACCTTGATAGTTCGTTTTATGATTGTGTGCCTTACTGCAAACGTATATATACTCAACAAACTTAAAAAAGAAAACCAGGTCCTCGTGTTGTGTTGAGACAAAGCTTGATGAGTTTAGGTTGTTTGTAAATGGAAAACATTTCAGATGGTGAATACTGATGTGTGTAAAAATAGGTTCATTTATAAATGTTATGCCATTTCTCTTCACATTAGCTAAACTTTGGTTATTGAGTATATTATTATTGTTGAGGAATGTTTTCTACGTTGTTTTGTTGTTGCTTTTTAGCTGACGTGTGGAATCAAGAGAGGGACAATGTCTATCATCGGGCTGATGAAGGCATGGTTACGAGAGTTAGAAGACTTCATCAACATCCTTGTGACAGAAGGAAGTTCTGTTATATTATATTATATTAGGTTAGGTTTAGGTTTAGGTTTAGGTTTAGGTTTAGGTTTAGGTTTAGGTTTAGGTTTAGGTTAGGTTATCTTAGCTTAGGTAATGTTAATCACAAAATGTAAATGTTTATTTGGATGTATCTTTTCCTGAACAGTTTCCTGAACAATTTCTTCTCTCTGTTTTAGTTCTTCAGTTGATACCACAGTGACGAGATGGAAGATAGCTGTCGGCACAGTGACGAGATGGAAGATAGCTGTCGGACATCATGACATGAAGCATTTTAATGGTAAGTTACCTCCCTTGTTGATTTTTGATAGTTTGGTTTATAATTGTTTTTGGTGAAGAATTGAATTACAATTGAAAGATATTTATTTATCAGTGCATTGGTTACAGATCTAAAAGACATACATCTCTATTATTAGCAAGATGTATCAAATAAAAGATCCCTTGCTGCCTGTCGTAAAAGTGTAGCCTATGTGGCGACAGCGGGTTTCCTCTGAAAAAACAGTGTCAGAATGACCATATGTTTTGACGTCCAATAGCCGATGAGATAAAAAATCAATGTGCTCTAGTGGGTGTCGTTAAATAAAACAAACTTTACTTTTTACTTTACCTTGATAGTTCGTTTTATGATTGTGTGCCTTACTGCAAACGTATATATACTCAACAAACTTAAAAAAGAAAACCAGGTCCTCGTGTTGTGTTGAGACAAAGCTTGATGAGTTTAGTTTTTTGTAAATGGTAAACATTTCAGATGGTGAATACCGATGCGTGTAAAAATAGGTTCATTTATAAATGTTATGCCATTTCTCTTCACATTAGCTAAACTTTGGTTGTTGAGTATATTATTATTGTTGAGGAGGAATGTTTTCTACGTTGTTTTGTTGTTGTTTTTTAGCTGACGTGTGGAATCAAGAGAGGGACGATGTCTATCATCGGGCTGATGAAGGCATGGTTACGAGAGCCAGAAGACTTCATCAACATCCTTGTGACAGAAGGAAGTTCTGTTATATTATATTATATTATATTATATTAGGTTAGGTTTAGGTTTAGGTTTAGGTTTAGGTTTAGGTTTAGGTTTAGGTTAGGTTTAGGTTAGGTTTAGGTTAGGTGATCTTAGCTTAGGTAATGTTATATAATGTTGTGTTATGTTATGTGAAATGTTGGTGTACAATTATTGAATGAAGTTTGTCAATTTGACAGCAAATTTTTTTTGTCCTCGTGCATTCAGTTCGAATTGTTCAGCCCGAAAAGATCAATAGTCGTTCTCTGTCCATCCGTCCGTCCGTTTCTACTGTAATTGCGAGAGATAGGAGATAGTTACCGCCGTGCTGGTGACAGCTAATGTTATGTTATGTTATGTTATGTTATTTATTATGTTATGTTATGTTATGTTTATGTTATTTATGTTATGTTATGTTATGTTATGTTTATTATGTTATTATGTATGTTATGTTATGTTATGTGAAATGTTATGTTATGTGAAATGTTTATGTGAAATGTTGATGTACTATTATTGAATGAAGTTTGTGAATTTGACTGCAATTTCTTTCCTCGTGCATTCAGTTCGAATTGTTCCGGCCGAAAAGATCAATAGTCATCATCTGTCCATCCATCCCTCCGTCCGTCCGTCCGTCCGTTTCCGTATTTTTCTACCGTAATTGCGAGAGATAGGAGACAGTTACCGCTGTGCTGGTGACAGCTAGAGATGTAGCTGTCAAACATAGATTTCTTACGTTAATAAGTAAACTTATGACATGTGTATTTAATGGTTAATCACAAAATGTAAATGTTTATTTGGATGTAACTTTTCCTGAACAGTTTCCTGAACAATTTCTTCTCTCTGTTTTAGTTCTTCAGTTGATACCACAGTAATGAGATGGAAGATAGCTGTCGGCACAGTGACGAGATGGAAGATAGCTGTCGGACATCATGACATGAAGCATTTTAATGGTAAGTTACCTCCCTTGTTGATTTTTGATAGCTTGGTTTATAATTGTTTTTGGTGAAGAATTGAATTACAATTGAAAGATATTTATTTATCAGTGCATTGGTTACAGATCTAAAAGACATACATCTCTATTATTAGCAAAAGATGTATCAAATAAAAGATCCCTTGCTGCCTGTCGTAAAAGCGTAGCTTTTGTGGCGACAGCGGGTTTCCTCTGAAAAAAACAGTGTCAGAATGACCATATGTTTGACGTCGAATAGCCGATGATAAGATAAAAAATCAATGTGCTCTAGTGGTGTCGTTAAATAAAACAAACTTTACTTTTTACTTTACCTTGATAGTTCGTTTTATGATTGTGTGCCTTACTGCAAACGTATATATACTCAACAAACTTAAAAAAGAAAACCTTGTCCTCGTGTTGTGTTGAGACAAAGCTTGATGAGTT
Source organism: Gigantopelta aegis (assembly GCF_016097555.1). Classification (NCBI taxonomy): domain Eukaryota; kingdom Metazoa; phylum Mollusca; class Gastropoda; order Neomphalida; family Peltospiridae; genus Gigantopelta; species Gigantopelta aegis. The sequence goes on along the minus strand of NW_024536717.1, from coordinate 1,087 downwards.
TAGGTTGTTTGTAAATGGTAAACATTTCAGATGGTGAATACCGATGCGTGTAAAAATAGGTTCATTTATAAATGTTATGCCATTTCTCTTCACATTAGCTAAACTTTGGTTGTTGAGTATATTATTATTGTTGAGGAATGTTTTCTACGTTGTTTTGTTGTTGTTTTTTAGCTGACGTGTGGAATCAAGAGAGGGACGATGTCTATCATCGGGCTGATGAAGGCATGGTTACGAGAGCCAGAAGACTTCATCAACATCCTTGTGACAGAAGGAAGTTCTGTTATATTATATTATATTATATTATAGGTTAGGTTAGGTTTAGGTTTAGGTTTAGGTTTAGGTTTAGGTTTAGGTTAGGTTTAGGTTAGGTTTAGGTTAGGTGATCTTAGCTTAGGTAATGTTATATAATGTTGTGTTATGTTATGTGAAATGTTGGTGTACAATTATTGAATGAAGTTTGTCAATTTGACAGCAAATTTTTTCCTCGTGCATTCAGTTCGAATTGTTCAGCCCGAAAAGATCAATAGTCGTTCTCTGTCCATCCGTCCGTCCGTTTCTACTGTAATTGCGAGAGATAGGAGATAGTTACCGCCGTGCTGGTGACAGCTAATGTTATGTTATGTTATGTTATGTTATGTTATTATGTTATGTTATTATGTTATGTTATTATGTTATGTTATGTTATGTTATGTTATGTTATTATGTTATGTTATGTTATGTTATGTTATGTGAAATGTTATGTTATGTGAAATGTTATGTGAAATGTTGATGTACTATTATTGAATGAAGTTTGTGAATTTGACTGCAATTTTTTCCTCGTGCATTCAGTTCGAATTGTTCCGGCCGAAAAGATCAATAGTCATCATCTGTCCATCCATCCCTCCGTCCGTCCGTCCGTCCGTTTCTACCGTAATTGCGAGAGATAGAGACAGTTACCGCTGTGCTGGTGACAGCTAGAGATGTAGCTGTCAAACATAGATTTCTTACGTTAATAAGTAAACTTATTGACATGTGTATTTAATGGTTAATCACAAAATGTAAATGTTTATTTGGATGTAACTTTTCCTGAACAGTTTCCTGAACAATT
>NW_024536716.1:0-8024 GCF_016097555.1 Gigantopelta aegis | reverse complement strand
ATAATAATATTGTTAATGATTACAGTTATTCATGTGACAAATTGTGGTGACAGGGTGCTATCTTTAGTTAACAATCTTAATTTTTGAAAATTTAGTTGGACCAGAAAAGTTAAAGTTCTCATTGTTCCAATTGACAAAACTGAAGTGATCTATCCTATCTTAGAAAAGAGTTCTTGAAAGCTTTTAATTGTTTCAATAATATTGTGTATTGATGTTACCTTTCAGAAATACTACTCTGATTGGAAAGAGTATGTAGAATCTTAGTAATAATTGTATCTGAGAGTGAAAGAAAAGCTCAATTGTGATATGTTTGTGTAGTATTCTCAATTGATAGTGCAAGTTACTCAGCAGACCAAATTTAACAATAGGTTCAGCTATGTATTTTACTGTCATGATCATGTATAACTAAGAAGTTCCTATGACAACTATTAGGATTTAGAAGATCAAACTGGTCCCCAATGACTTTTGATGATGATTATCTCCTGTAATGGAGACAACTATTGAGACAATTAAATCACCAATCAGGAAGAGAAAGTTAATGATAGGAGGAAAACAAGGTTCCATACCTGACCCCTTTCTTTAGCTCAGCATTTTCCCACTGATGTTTTGAAAGAGCTCTTAATACAAAAGTGCAAGAACAAATTTAACAGCCATGTTGTCAGTGTTGCCATGGTATCAACTTTTATCCCCCCCCCCCCCCCCCCCCCCCGATTAATCTAGATAAAATCCAGATTAATCGATTATTATTTTGAAAACCTAGGTTCGGACAGAAATCGGTTTCTTATTTTATTTGGATTTGTAACTTTTATTATTAACAAAAAATACACGTGCCAGTGTGAAAAAATATATTTGGATTTTACTGACTTCTCAGGTCCACAGCCTTCGAGAATTTATAGTCATTTGCTATATTTAAAAGTAGTTCAACTTCGTCATCATTCCAAATAAACCTTTTTCTTCTCTTTCTTCTTAGTTGGCATTATCTGTACTTCTACACTCCATCTGCTACACATGATCTAAATGCTGATGTTGCGTTTATGTGTAAATGAATATGAAAATGCAATCATATTCATGTGCGTTTAAATGCAGCATTCAGCCAGACCTATCCTGTGTAAAAACGTGGCCTAAATGTTTAGCAAAAAGGAATAATGATTGGCTCTTACAAATTTATTTTGCTCTTCTCCTTTTTCACTGACAGCTTGAGCAAGAGGTTGATGTCTTCTTGAAGGCACATGACTTTTTAAAGCTGACATGGATTTTTGGACAATAAGGGAGGTCCCAGCTATTACAGAATATTGTAACACTAGTTTTGTCTGGAAAAAAAGCTGAAACTTTTTAATAGAGCAAAGAAACGAAGGTCAATTTTTTGATTAATATATGAATAGTAAATTAATGTCACGTGCTTTCAAATTAGAGATGATGATGAATCAGAAACAGAAGGGTGCTTTTCTGTTTTATGTAAATGTTTAAAGAAGCAAAGATATTTAATTTATATAAATGACAAATGTATATGGTAAGTTATAATATGAACTTTTAATAAAAATGTGTTACTTTTCATAAGATTGAATGATATAAAAACCAGCTTATTGCAATCATTACTTACTCTTGAATTTGATTGAATTTGATAATAATTATTATTTAATATTTACTATCTGTGTGCTCTTCCCAAATGACTATCCCTTCACAACATTGCGACAAGGTTGGAATCCAAGGAGAACAGCTCCTTGCTTTAGCATTTTGAAAATGAAGATTCAGCTGACTATTTCTTTTTTGGGATGTTCTTGTTTGAATACAAAACCATGATTTTTGCTAAAGACTATTTTGTGGTTCTATCCCCCTATATATCAACTTGTGCTATGAAAAACAAGTTCAAGAAGTGGCCTTATTCTTTTAAGACTGTCTTGGATCCTACTAAGCTACTGCTGAAGAAAAGAAACAAATAAAAATGCTACATATATCATGGTAAATACTAGACATACAAATGGGGTTTGGTGTTAATTGAAAGACTTAATCTTATCAATTAAAACAATTATGGTTAAGTTTTTGGTGCTTTGTTATTTTTTCAATTGTTGATAGGACTTCTATTCAAAATGTGATAATATTGTTATGATTATTAAATTAGTATTTAACAAATTCCATTAATTTAAATCTGTTAATTGATCCATAATTGGTATGGTGCTAAATAGTTTCAACATTTACTTGTAAGTTTAAGTAATTTTGTAATTAAAAAATGGACGAGTTTGTGACCTACTTTGAAGAGACGTGGTTGGTGGGCAACTTTGGTCCTAGACTATGGAAACATCTTCTCTCAGATGCCAGCAGCCCTAGAACCAACACCACCTTGAAGGATGGCACAACAAGTTGAAGCAAATTGCACGGAAAGCCCATCCCAATGTGTTTGAACTCATCAAAATCTTCAAGCAAGAACAATCAAGCATGAAGTCAGCATTGCTCAACTTGAAGCAGTGATCCAGTCACCTAAAAGAGCTAAGAAGTCTGTTGAAAAAGACAATAAAATAGGAAAACTAAAAAGTAGATTTGATCAAATTAGTTTACAGAGTATATTAGAGGAATTTCTGCTCATACTGACCATTTGAACTATAATGTGTATACATAGTTTTGTTGGAACTTATACTATTAGATGATTTTTAATTTTTTTTATTTTCTTACAAACTATCATTTTCCATCACGTTTTGCATGAGAAGGCAAAATGGCACTGGTAGTCAATTAGTAGGCGAAATGGGAGTAGGCGAAATGGGAATAGGACATTTTGGGACATTTTATGACCTCTCTCTCTCTAGTCTGTCCGTCTAGCTTCAAGAACAAGACCCAACCAATCAAATTCTATTAATTTAAATCTGTTAATTGATCCATAATTGGTATGGTGGCTAAATAGTTTCAACATTTACTTGCAGTTTAAGTAATTTTTTGCAGTGTGACCCCCAGTAGCATTTTGTTCATCAAGAGTATCCTATAATACAATAATGGAATAAACTTATGGAGACAATAAGGAAATTTCTTATTATATTTAGAACCAGCAGGATTTTAAACTGCATGTTAATGCATGAAATGGTAATATTGCTGTGAAGTTTTTGTATTATCTGGCAAAGAATGAAGTCTTTAGATGACTTCAAACAAAGGAAGAATACCTGCATATTTTTGTAAGTGGTTATGTGAGGAAATGGTCCCAAACCCAACATTGAAATGTGCTCTCATAGAAGTCTTAGTTGTTTACTAGTAGATGATAGTTTTAATTCCACTCATGTATAGGTTGCACAGTATGAGATATTAGAGATAATTACTCTAGGATTGCATTGCAGAAAATTATGTAAGACCAGTCATGTGCTCATCTACACAATAAATTCATTTATTAATTAATCAATGCATGTTGTGGCTCGACCGACAAAAAAAGCTTAGCAATTGGCTCACAGGCATTAAAGGTATGACTCAGTTAAAAGACAAAGCATTAAGTTAATGCATGAATAGTTATAACTTTATAGATCATAATAGATTTTATATGATTTAATTTGAACTATGCATGGAAGAAACCTACATTAAGCATAAAAGCATGGTGTGATAACACAGTATCTGTGGCACTAAGACTCATTAATATCGTCAAATTATATAGCTGGCTACGGGAGAAGCATTATTGGCCTGGGCTCACCAGGGAGTGTAAATGGCTTTTATTTCTTGAAGATAAGATAAAACAGCTTGACATAACATAGCTTAGTAGAAATCAACCTCTCAAATCCACTCAAGCCAACTGGAACGCTGGCTACCAATGTTGATCAAACAAGTATCTCATATGACAGTGCTTGTTTTATCTAATCCTTTTTCCTTTACTAAGTATCTATCACAAGTGAAGAAAATCGAAAGAGATTAGGGAAAGAAAATAATCATTGAATAGAAAAATTGAAGGGAAAGGAAAATGAAGATGAGAAGAACAAAAAAAAAGAGAACCCAGTACCAATGGAAGATTAAGGATATACTGAAAACAGACGCGAGAACAGCAGGAAAAACTTAACACAACAGAAAGAAAAGATAGAGCATGAATACAAGGTTCGTAATCAAGTGTGTGTGACTTGTGTATTAATCTAGGGCTGAAACAGATAGTTTTGTTCATCCAGTTAATTAATCTGTTGTTTGAATATCTGGATATAGGTAGTAGTATCCTATTTGCTTATTAAGTTGTTTTTTTAGTTTTGAGTAAAGAAGAACTAGTCCTGTTTGGGCATATTTTACTAAAACAAGACGATGCTAAAATAACCGTTAATCTTTGTAAGACACAAACTAGCAGATAGAGGCAGGAACATCAACCTTCTCAACACATTAGAAAGAAAACACGTGGATGAAGCCAAAAATGTTTTGGTGACCCTGAAGTAGGATAAGAAACAGACAGTGATGTCTAAAATCCACCATACACTATGGTTACATATGTTGCTCAGAAACACTGTTGCAAGCAACAGTTGCTCAATGTTGTACATGACAATTCGTTCTGTTGTGTAGTCTGTGCAACATGTTGCAAGGAATAGAGAGCCGTTCTATTCCTTGCAACATGTGCATCAAACTTCAAAGGTTGCCATAGTGATGGATGGTATTATTTAGTTAATAAACTTAAACATAGTTATAAAAAAGAGGCCTGGTGCAATAGAAAAATGGCGGAAGGTACAATGGACACAAGCCATTAGGGGAGGGATGTTTCTTATTTCGAATATTTCCGCATACTTTGTTATTACTAGAAGAGGGGTGGGGGGACCACCACACCCCAAACATCTTAAATAATTTATATTCGTTTGCCAGCATTAAAGCACACCACACCCAAAAATATTAAAATAATTAATCGCACCTGACGATGCCAGTGTGAAAACTTGTGAACCTTTATTGGACTTTGTGAACTACTGGTTTTTTTTTTTCCTTTTGTCATGTAATTGGTCATATTTTGATATATTTGTCAACTAACTTTCAAACGTCTAAAATTTACCCTACAATAAAAAGTAATTTACAATCAAAATTAACCTTATCTTCCTTTTTTGTAATATCATCATTTCCATACTACCCATTATACTCTCATAATATTACATATAGGTTAGTTGGTCATTGGTAATATTGAAAATAATAATATAATAGTTGTTTTAACAACTACATATGGTCAATCCATTCACATTTATCTTTTTTTTATTGTGAAAAAACATTTCATTTCGAAGTGGATTATCACGGCACATGAGAGAAGAGCAAACTTACAAAAAAAAAAAAGCAAGCAGCAGTATTGACTGGTAATTTGTGTGACTCTAGGTTCGTTATTGGTTATATTGTAATAATACTGATCATTTATGACACATTCTTACAGATTTCCCACGATACAACAGTGTTTTATCTCACATCTTCAAATGCCCATAAACATGGAAGATAGGCAACCAGACAATTCATTTGAAAATTCACAAATTCAATGAATGGAAAGTACAAGAGGAGAAAACATCTAAAAATCATACTACATACAGAATTAGCTCTGCTAAATTGTATGGTAGTACTAAATACGCGGCACCTCTACTGTAATAGATCTGGAAAGGACGCTTTAGATGGTGAAGGTAAAAGACTAACAAAAAGTTCAAGGCGTCTTGCCAAAACTGGAAAATCATGCATAGCTCACATGAAAGGTATGCAGGACATAGCAACAGTCAGGTTGTGTTGAATACTGTCCATGTCATAACGTCACTCTGTTGAACTTGTCCATCTTCCAGTTCCAACAGGACATTAAGCACAAGTAGCAAGCTACATTACATGATGGGGCCGCCTCCCAGCAGACCAAACCTAGATGATATAAGAGAAAAAATGACAAATGATACAATAGGTCATGAACAGTTACTGTCACGACAAGATATTCATAACATTCAACGTCATCTCACTTAGGTAGCATCACCAAAAATGCAAATGACCTTTAAGTACTTCTGCTGTGGAGATATGAGAGCAATGCCATATAACCCTGTGCTCATATTTAAACAGCAAGGAGAACAGCAATCTTGACGCTAGATAACTTAGGCTAATGACGATTGTCCTACTTGCACTGCAAACAGAATTTCAAAAGATGCAATGAAGCAGTATGGTGATAGTGTATTTTTAATGGATGCTACTCATTGCACTACGCAAAAAACATATGATTTTCAGCTCATATCTATCTTTGTATTGATGATCATGGTGGCTGGCCTACCTGTAGCATGGCGCCATCAGTAACAGAGAAACAATACCAGCTTGTTTAGTACAGTTCTTAAAAAGCTGTACATGCACGTATAGGAGAAATTTAAACCATGTTATTTATGTCAGATTGTGCTAAGCACTATTTCAAAGCTTGTGTTGTGTTTTTTGGAGCACACAAGACTTGCAAACTCCGTGGCCATATGGCATGTTGATTGACCGGTGCTTGGCGGAAAGCACTTAATGACCATGTACCCAACAAGCAAGATAGGGTGGAATTTTACCACCAGTAACGGTTTTATTACTAGAGATAGAAGTTAGTCACATCACAGCAAGATTACAACAAATGATGTCTTACTTGAATGACAATTATGAAGGATTTTATGATATTTTATAAAGCAATATGTGCCTCACATGATGAAATGGGCAAACATGCCATAAGAGTTGGCACAATAGTAAATACAAACATGTTCGCAGAGAGTCATTCCATAGAATCTTAAAAGTAGTATATTTAAATAATAAGCAGAAAATGACGTGTAGCTAGATTGCTTCATGTCCTCCTTCGCATAGCACGCAACTTAATTTTTGAACAACTACAAAAAATGGAAAAGGGAAGATGAAGCGACACAGGAAATGTGAGATAAACAAGAAACACAAAGCCACAGTAGAACTACAGAAGCATTCCACTTTATATCTATCTCAGGAAACAAATATCATGGAAGATTGAGTCACTCAATGCTACAGGTAACTTTCTATATTCTACAACAACTACAAACAAGAGTGACTGTCCACTTCGTTGCTCAATTGCAATGCATGTGTTCATATGTACACCTGTACATGCATGGATTGCTACTTTACATAGTAACAATATGCACGCACATGCATCCCTCCACATGACTATTTCTAGACAAAACGACGAGTATAAAGCTATTCAAAAAATGAACAAAGCCTTTAGAAGATCAGAAAGATGATGACATGTCAGAGTACAATAGCCAAAGTGATGACAAAGAAACAGAAAGTGAATGTGAGGAGAAAAACGAGAGTGGAATGGAAATACCAAGTATGGAAAGCTGATGACCAAGCTGAAACTCCACAAATACAATTTAATACTTTCAAATATTTTCACATATACTACACACAGACCAATTATGATGTGAGTCAGTTAAAAAGTGATGTAGAAAATATAACACATAAACAAGTGCTTTCATTTATACAACACATGTAATGAAATAGATACATTAAAAAAACAGTGAAATCTCACCTTCAATCAGCTGTTTCAGTTCTCCAAGCAAAATCTAATTCAGAAAATAAAGAAAAAACTTCATATCCACTATCACTCCAGCTCCCAATACAAATCATGTGAAAACATAGTTTTTTTAAAAAAAAAAAGAGAGGAAAAATGACAAAGTTACGATGGGCTAAACCATCAATAGAAGAACAACGAAAAAATGTTAAAAGATGATGGTTAAAACCAATGTCAAGGTGTGTGGTGTATGCTGGAAGGAGGACGATGAGGACACTAATGGTGAACAAATTTTATGATCCAATGTGACTCCTGTGGCCTATGGAGTCATATCTCATGCTGTGACAGTACAATTGAAATGAAAATTTTCTTATGCAAAAGTTGTACTTTTACATTTTAATTTTAGTAATAAAACTATTGCCTATAACTGATATTAGTGATGTATACAGTTAATAATATTTACCTGACTTATTATAACTGACGCTATAGTAAAGCAATATAGCCACTTGATATATTATAATAGTTAGGAATATCACTATCTAGACGTGAATGACTGGTATGCGTAATTGTATCCGCATAATTTTTGCATAGAAAG
>NW_024536715.1:0-13851 GCF_016097555.1 Gigantopelta aegis | reverse complement strand
TGGATGGCTGTCATTCTGGCTGGTTGGATGGCTCTCATTCTGGCTGGTTGGATGGCTGGCTGGTTGGATGGCTGTCATTCTGGCTGGTTGGATGGCTGTCATTCTGGCTGGTTGGATGGCTCTCATTCTGGCTGGTTGGATGGCTGTCATTCTGGCTGGTTGGATGGCTCTCATTCTGGCTGGTGGATGGCTGTCATTCTGGCTGGTTGGATGGCTCTCATTCTGGCTGGTTGGATGGCTGTCATTCTGGCTGGTTGGATGGCTGCTGGGCTGGTTGGATGGCTGTCATTCTGGCTGGTTGGATGGCTGTCATTCTGGCTGGTTGGATGGCTGTCGTTCTGGCTGGTTGGATGGCTGTCATTCTGGCTGGTTGGATGGCTGTCATTCTGGCTGGTTGGATGGCTGTCATTCTGGCTGGTTGGATGGCTGTTCTGGCTGGTTGGATGGCTCTCGTTCTGGGTTGGATGGCTCTCATTCTGGCTGGTTGGATGGCTCTCATTCTGGCTGGTTGGATGGCTGTCATTCTGGCTGGTTGGATGGCTGGCTGGCTGGTTGGATGGCTCTCATTCTGGCTGGTTGGATGGCTCTCATTCTGGCTGGTTGGATGGCTCTCATTCTGGCTGGTTGGATGGCTGTCATTCTGGCTGGTTGGATGGCTGTCATTCTGGCTGGTTGGATGGCTGTCATTCTGGCTGGTGGCTGTCATTCTGGCTGGTTGGATGGCTGTCATTCTGGCTGGTTGGATGGCTGTCATTCTGGCTGGTTGGATGGCTGTCATTCTGGCTGGTTGGATGGCTGGTTCTGGCTGGTTGGATGGCTGTCATTCTGGGTTGGATGGCTGTCATTCTGGCTGGTTGGATGGCTCTCATTCTGGCTGGTTGGCTGGCTGGCTGGATGGCTCTCATTCTGGCTGGTTGGATGGCTGTCTGGTTGGATGGCTCTCATTCTGGCTGGTTGGATGGCTGTCATTCTGGCTGGTTGGATGGCTGGCTGGTCTGGCTGGTTGGATGGATGGCTGTCTTCTGGCTGTTGGATGGCTGTCATTCTGGCTGGTTGGATGGCTGTCATTCTGGCTGGTTGGATGGCTGTCATTCTGGGGCTGGTTGGCTGGTTGGATGGCTGTCATTCTGGCTGGTTGGATGGCTGTCATTCTGGCTGGTTGGATGGGCTGGTTGGATGGCTGGGCTGTCATTCTGGCTGGTTGGATGGCTCTTCTGGCTGGTTGGATGGCTGGTTGGATGGCTCTCATTCTGGCTGGTTGGATGGCTGTCATTCTGGCTGGTTGGATGGCTCTCATGGCTGTCTGGCTGGTTGGATGGCTGGGCTGGTTGGATGGCTGTCTCATGGCTCTCATTCTGGCTGGTTGGATGGCTGTCTGTTCTGGCTGGTTGGATGGCTGTCATTCTGGCTGGTTGGATGGCTGTCATTCTGGCTGGTTGTGCATTATCTGCGATATGTGTAAATATATCAATACTCTAATCTTGAAGTATCCGTCGCAACCATTATATAAAAATCACACAAATAACAACAACAACGACAACAAAACGGTTTCCATGCTATCTCAACGATTTTACTCTTTCCTTCTAAAGTCATATCGTGCGTTTAGGTCTTTCTTGAGGGTTTACTCAGGGGTTTGTTGTTTGTTTCCCCAGAGTGGAAGGAGTCCGTGTTACAGAAGACTGTGCGACTATCACGAAGTTTGTGTTAATATTGGAGGGACTCGACACCGGTGTTTACAGACACGTGAGCAAATAACACTGTAAAATATTATCAATGGCTGCTCATTTACATCTGTATGTGTATCTATCTATCTATGTATCTATGTATGTATCTATATATGTATCTCTTTCTCTCTCTCTCTCTCTCTCTCTCTCTCTCTCTCTCTCTCTCTCTCTCTCTCTCTCTCTCTCTCTCTCTCTCTCTCTCTCTCTCTCTCTCTCTCTCTCTATCTCTCTCTCTCTCTATATTTATATATATATATATATATATATATATATATATATATATATATACTTTGATTGCACTTAAAATGTGGTATGCGTTTTCCTGTCTGTGGGAAATTGCATATAAAAGACCCCTTACTGCATTAGGAAAAATGTAGCGGGTTTCCTCTGATGACTACGATTCAGAATTATTAAATGTTTGACACCCAATAGCCGAGAATTAATTAATCACTGTGCTCTAATGGTGTCGTTTCTATCTCTCTGTATGTCTCTCTGCGTTTTTTTCCTTCATTAGAAAAAGATGAATGAATGTGTTCCGTGTTTTAGAAGTGACCTGCGGTCCTCCACTAATCATAGCGAACACGAATGTGAACTACAACTCTACTACATCCGACTCCCTCGCTGTCTACTCCTGCAGGGACGGCTACAAATACGTCAACGGCACAGTGACGTCCAAGTGTCACAAAGACTCGACATGGTCAGCTGTAACCACCCAGTGTCGTCGTATGTATTTCGTACACCACACAAAAACCCTAAAATATGTCCACTTTTTTGTAAGTTCAACTTGTAGATGTCTATAGTATTAACAGCAGACGTAGATTGAGCCACCACCCCCACCACCACGAACACCAACACCACCCACCCCTTCGAATATAATATATATGTAAATTCAAGTTCTACAATCATGTCCGTATTATTAACACTAGGTGTGGACTGAGCCATCCCCACCCCACCATCCTTCGAATGTAATATATAGCGAAATTCAATGGTCTACAATATGTTTGTATTATTCACCTAGGTTGTGGCGTGCGACTGCACGTGTAAAGACGGCTACAAACTACAGACAACGGGTCAAAACAGTAACCCCGTGTCCATGTGTCGAACCTGACTGGTTGGACTCCGACCATGGTTTCTGGACTGCTGTACCCACCCCCTCGTGATCACTTCGGTAATGAGCGTATTCACTACTCGGTACACAGGCTACACCAAACGGATGATGGCACATTTTTTTCTAGGTGGTTGGAACTTGTTAAGAGTGTCTATAGTGGTTAAGGGCTGTCAGACCTGTCGACTGAGGCCACATTTCGGGCTGGTGAGTGCGAAGACCCCTGAGGACGAACACAACCAACACCCACCCACCAGGAGTGTCGACATTTACAATACTATATGTGAAATCAATTCAGTCTCACACCAGTCACTGTCCCGGTATTATTAACAACCTATGGCTGTGGGAAACCTGAGCCATCCATCACACGCCCACCCCCCATGTCTGGCTTTGGATTTAATATAGTATGTAAAATTCAAGGTCGAGGAATCATGATTTTGGTATTTTAACCGCTAGTTTGGAAAGACTGCGACCGTGCCACTGAATGTAAAGAATGCTCTACACCGTTACATCAGGATGGGTCACTTTCTGACTGTTGGATGCTTCAACTGTCAGGCGAAACTTTCTGGTTGGGGACTTGTGGGACCTTGACCTCGTTATGGGGGTTGAAACTGCACAGCATAGACCGTGGATTCCACCTTGAGAATGAGGGAAGCGCGAGAGAGAGAGAGAAGAGAGGAGAAGAGTTTGAGGAGAGAGAGAGAGAGAGAGAGAGAGAGAGAGATAGAGAGAAGGAGAGAGGAAGGAGAGATGAGGAGAGACAGAGAGAGAGATGAGGAGAGAGAAGAGAGAGAGAGAGGAGAGAGATCGAAGAGAGAGAGAGAGAGAGAAAGCCGAGAGACAGCGAGAGAGATAGAGAGTGGAGTGAGTTGAGCTATCGGGCGTATTTTGGCGTCTCAGCCACTGCCACCCACGATTGAATAAGTCTATATAAAAGTGTCCATCCTCTCTGTGGGATTATGGATATAAAAGATCCCTTACTACTGAGGAAAATTGATAATGAAAACAATTTAACAAAAAAAAAAACACCATCAAATAGTGAACAATGTACACACGTAGTGTTTCAAAACTATTCTCAGATCTGGAATGACTTTCCCAGGAACTTTCTCAAGCGTTTAGTGGTCTCAATGAGACGACCGGTGTCAGGCCTGTATCAATGCTCGAGGTAGACACACTCGCCTACTGACTGTGTGAACTTCGCTCTGGGCCCCCTCTAATGATGTGGCTCATTTGCACATGGCAAGTGCGCCCTTTCCATGGATTATTGCACGTTTCCATACCTTCGGACATTCCTCTTTCAATGATATAACCTTTCATACACGACAGTTGAGTTGAGCTATTGGGCTATATTTTGTCCCAGCCAGTGCACCACGATTAGTAAGCCTATATCTAAGTTTCATGCTGTCTGTGGGATGGTGGATATAAAAGATCCCTTATTACTCATAGAAATGGATAATGAAAACAATTTAACAAAAAATCAAAACAAAAAAAACCCTCAGTACTGAAAAATATACCACACGTAGTATTTAAAAACTATGGCCTGTTATTTTAAATTTCGTTAATTGTGTTAATTCAAGTTCTATATCTCTATTTTATTATAAACCAGGCGTGGATTGCGGACCCCCTTTTAATATATCTGGATCTGACATCGCATATTCCTCGACGTTATTTCCATCTGTGGTGACCTACACGTGTAAAGATGGCTACACGTACATCAGTGGGTCGAATACTTCAACTTGTCAGACGAACGGACTCTGGACTAACCCTCTGTTAAACTGTACTGGTAGGCATTTCGCGGTGTTATAGAAAATATGTTTTCTAATTTGATAAATACTCATGCAGCGATAATTTATTAACATATACGATACATACACACTCAGGGAGAGAGAGAGAGAGAGAGAGAGAGAGAGAGAGAGAGAGAGAGAGAGAGAGAGAAGAGAGAGAGAGAGTAGAGAGAGAGAGAGAGAGAGACAGAGAGAGATAGAGAGAAGAGGAGAGAGATGGTGAGAGAGACAGTGTGTGTGTTCCTGTGTGTGTGATGTGAGAGAGAGAGAGACAGACACAGAGAGAGAGAGAGAGAGAGAGAGAGAGAGAGAGAGAGAGGAGAAGAGAGAGAGAGAGAGAGAGAGAGAGAGAGGGTTTGATAGAGAAAGATAGAGAAAGAGTGAAAATGAGAGAAAGGGTTGATAGGGAAAGATAAAGAAAGAGTGAAAATGAGAAAGCGAGAGAGAGAGAGAGAGAGAGAGAGAGAGAGAGAGAGAGAGAGAGAGAGAGAGAGAGAGAGAGAGAGAGATGGTGAGAGAGAGTGTGTGTGTGTCTGTGTGTGTGAGAGAGAGAGAGAGACAGACACAGAGAGAGAGAGAGAGAGAGAGAGAGAGAGAGAGAGAGAGAGAGAGAGAGAGAGAGAGAGAGAGAGAGAGAGAGAGAGAGAGAGAGAGAGAGCTGAGCTATTGGGCTGTATTTCGTCCCAGCCAGTGCACCACGAGTGATAAGTCTATATAAAAGTGCCATCCTCTGTGGGATTGTGGATATAAAAGATCCATTACTACTGAGGAACATTGATAATGAAAACAATTTAACAAAAACAAAACAATAAACACCCTCAAATAGTGAAAAATGTACCACACGTAGTGTTTCAAAACTATTCTCTGTTAATTTAAATCTCGTTAATTATGTTAATTACATTTATTTGTATTGGTCCACTATACTGTAAATTCAAGTCATATATCTCTATTTTATTACCACCAGACGTGGATTGCGGAACCCCTTTCAATATATCTGGATGTGACATCACATATTCATCGACGCTATTTCTATCTGAGGTGACCTACACGTGTAAAGATGGCTGCACGTACATCAGTGGGTCGAACACTTCAACTTGTCAGGCGAACGGACTGTGGACAGATCCCATGTTAAACTGTACAGGTAGGCTTTTCACTTCAACTTGTCAGGCGAACGGACTATGGACTGACCCTATATTAAACTGTACAGGTAGGCGTTTCACTTCAACTTGTCAGAACGGACTGTGTACTAACCCTATGCTAAACTGTACACGTAGGCATTTCACTTCAACTTGTCAGAACGGACTGTGTGCTAAGCCTATGTTAAACTGTACACGTAGGCATTTCACTTCAACTTGTCAGAACGGACTATGTACTAACCCTATGTTAAACTGCACACGTAGGAATTTCACTTCAACTTGTCAGAACGGACTGTGTACTAACACTATGTTAAACTGCACAGGTAGGCATTTCGGGGTGTTATAGAAATCGTATACATTGTTTTTTTATTTGATAGATTCTGATGCAACGATAATGTATTAACATACAAGATGAATATACAAACGAGTCTTATGTTATTCGGTATTTGTCGAGGCTCTGCCAAGACAAATACCTATTAACTAGACGAGGCTAACATTTTACATATTAAAAACACACGAGTAGCGAATTCTATTTATCCTATAACACTTCTAAAATAACATTTTAGTTAAAAAAAAATTGTAAATCACAGTACTAAAGTCGCCACCATTTATAATATGACGTCATCACGATTAGCACATATTAGTTTGACGTCACGCATTTTAACTATATATCTATATATATATATATATATATATATATACTATATATATATATATATATATATATATATATATATATATATATATATATATATATATATATATATATATGAAAGGCAAAAGTTAGTGTGACATGGATTGTTTGGAGTAATACATTTGTGAATGAATTTATGGATGTAATCCAGAAAAAATGTGCATGAAACAGCTCGAAAAAATGCAACCAAGCGATGCATGCTTTATGCAACAAACATGCAATATTCGGGAGAAATCCTGTCCAGTGTTCACCATAAAAGCCCCCGTTGAGACATTCAGTCGCAAATATTTGCCTCTCTCTCAGAAGTCCAGAAGTCAGTAAAACACCATTAGTGACGTGTTTGAGGCAATTTCGTCATACCACGCCTCAGTGAAAATTTCAGATGGCGAGTCATAGGAAAAAAAGTAAAGTTTGTTTTATTTAACGACGCCGCTAGAGCACATTGATTTTTTATCTTATCATCGGCTGTTGGACGTCAAATATATGGTCATTCTGACACTGTTTTTAGAAGAAACCCGCTGTCGTCACATAGGCTACTATTTTGCGATTATACAGCGAGGGATATTTTATTTGCACTACACACGGGCAGGATAGCAGAAACCATTGCGTTTGTTGAACCAGTTATGGATCACTGGTCGGTGCAAGTGGATATCACCTACCCAATGAGCCTTGCGGAGCACTCACTCAGGGTTTGGAGTCGGTATCTGAATGAAAAATGCCATGCCTCGACTGGGATCCGAACTCAGTACCTACCAGCCTGTAGACCGATGGCCTAACCACGACGCCACCGAGGCCGGTTCGAGTCATAGGAATTCTTGAATCTGGGACCTCGCTGCGTAATGTCGCACGTAAATTCAACGTCCACAGAAACACCTTATGGGACTTATGGCAACGATGTCAACAAAACAACCAGGTCAGGGACCATCCCCGTAGCGGCCGACCACCCATGAAAACCCCTCGCCAAACCTGGATCCGAACCACGCATCTGCGAAACAGGTTCCAGCCAGTAACCCTCACAGCCCGTACCATCCCTGGCAACAGAGGTGTATCAGCGAGGACAGTCCGACGACGTCGACGCATCTACGATATCTGTGCAAGACGCCGAACCAGAAAGCCAATCCTGACGCCAGAACATCTACGTCGATGTCTCCTTTGGTGCAGACAAAACCTGCGATGGACAGCACCTGACTGGAGGCGTGTCCTCTTCACTGGTGAATCCCGTTTCCTTCTCCACAGATCTGACAGTAGGACACGCGTCTACAGACTTCAAGGTGAACGTTACGTCACACCATGTGTTCTTAAAGGGGATCGTTTTGGAGGTGGTGCCGTTATGATATGGCGTGAAATCACAGCCACACGCCGGGCCCAGATTGTTGTGATTGAAGGCAGTTTGAATGGTGTGAGGTACCGAGATGAACTTTTGCAAACAAATGGTACTGTGTTTGCAACAGAACGGCCGTGTGATGACATTACAACACAATAACGCCAGACCACACATTGCTAGAGTTGAGCAGCAGTGTCTGAATCAGAATAATGTTGATCTGCTACCCTGGCTTGCCAGGTCCCCGGATTTGTCACCAATTGAACATGCCTGGGATGAAATGGATCGACGCTAGCGACGTCTTCCAAATCCTCCAACAACACTACAGGAACTCCGGCTGATCCTTTCTCAGATCTGGAATGACTTTCCCAGGAACTTTCTCAAGCGTTTAGTGGTCTCAATGAGACGACGGTGTCAGGCCTGTATCAATGCTCGAGGTAGACACACTCGCTACTGACTGTGTGAACTTCGCTCTGGGCCCCCTCTAATGATGTGGCTCATTTGCACATGGCAAGTGCGCCCTTTCCATGGATTATTGCACGTTTCCATACCTTCGGACATTCCTCTTTCAATGATATAACCTTTCATACACGACAGTTGAGTTGAGCTATTGGGCTATATTTTGTCCCAGCCAGTGCACCACGATTAGTAAGCCTATATCTAAGTTTCATGCTGTCTGTGGGATGGTGGATATAAAAGATCCCTTATTACTCATAGAAATGGAGAATGGAAAACAATTTAACAAAAAAATCAAAACAAAAAACCCTCAGTACTAAAAAATATACCACACGTAGTATTTAAAAACTAGGCCTGTTATTTAAATTCGTAATTGTGTTAATTCAAGTTCTATATCTCTATTTTATTATAAACCAGGCGTGGATTGCGGACCCCCTTTTAATATATCTGGATCTGACATCGCATATTCCTCGACGTTATTTCCATCTGTGGTGACCTACACGTGTAAAGATGGCTACACGTACATCAGTGGGTCGAATACTTCAACTTGTCAGACGAAACGGGACTCTGGACTAACCCTCTGTTAAACGTACTGGGTAGGCATTTCGCGCCGTGTTATAGAAAATATGTTTTTCTAATTTGATAAATACTCATGCAGCGATAATTTATTAACATATACGATACATACACACTCAGGGAGAGCAGACGAGAGAGAGAGAGAGAGAGAGAGGAGAGAGAGAGAGAGAGAGAGAGAGAGAGAGAGAGAGAGAGAGAGACAGAGAGAGAGATAGAGAGAGAGAGAGAGAGAGATGGTGAGAGACAGTGTGTGTATGTGTGTGTGAGTGAGAGAGAGAGACATGCAGAGACGACAGAGAGAGAGAGAGAGAGAGAGAGAGAGAGAGAGAGAGAGAGAGAGAGACAGAGAGAGAGAGAGGAGCGAGAGAGAGAGAGAGAGAGAGAGAGAGAGAGAGAGAGACGAGAGGGTTGATAGAGAAAGATAGAGAAAGAGTGAAAATGAGAGAAAAGGTTTGATAGGGAAAGATAAGAAAGAGTGAAAATGAGAAAGCGAGAGAGAGAGAGAGAGAGAGAGAGAGAGAGAGAGAGAGAGAGAGAGAGAGAGAGAGAGAGAGAGAGAGGAGATGGGTGAGAGAGAGTTGGTGTGTGTCTGTGTGTGTGAGAGAGAGAGAGAGAGACAGACACAGAGAGAGAGAGAGAGAGAGAGAGAGAGAGAGAGAGAGAGAGAGAGAGAGAGAGAGAGAGAGAGAGAGAGAGAGAGGGTTTGATAGAGAAAGATAGAGAAAGAGTGAAAATGAGAGAAAAGGTTTGATAGGGAAAGATAAAGAAAGAGTGAAAATGAGAAAGCGAGAGAGAGAGAGAGAGAGAGCGAGAGAGAGAGAGAGAGAGAGAGAGAGAGAGAGAGAGGAGAGATGGTGAGAGAGAGTGTGTGTGTGTCTGTGTGTGTGAGAGAGAGAGAGAGACAGACACGAGAGAGAGAGAGAGAGAGAGAGAGAGAGAGAGAGAGAGAGAGAGAGAGGAGAGCTGGAGCTATTGGGCTGTATTTCGTCCCAGCCAGTGCACCACGAGTGATAAGTCCTATATAAAAGTGCCATCCTCTGTGGGATTGTGGATATAAAAGATCCATTACTACTGAGGAACATTGATAATGAAAACAATTTAACAAAAACAAAACAATAAACACCCTCAAATAGTGAAAAATGTACCACACGTAGTGTTTCAAAACTATTCTCTGTTAATTTAAATCTCGTTAATTACATCTATTTGTATTGGTCCACTATACTGCAAATTCAAGTTCTATCTCTCTATTTTATTACCACCAGGCGTGGGTTGCGGAACCCCTTTCAATATATCTGGATGTAACAGCACATATTCATCGACGTTATTTCTATCTGTGGTGATCTACACGTGTAAAGATGGCTACACGTACATCAGTGGGTCGAATACTTCAACTTGTCAGGCGAACGGACTGTGGACTGACCCTATGTTAAACTGTACAGGTAGGCTTTTCACTTCACCTTATCAGAACGGACTGTGTACTAATCCTATGTTAAACTGTACAGGTAGGCATTTCACTTCAACTTGTCAGAACTGACTGTATACTAACCCTATGTTAAACTGTACAGGTAGGCATTTCACTTCAACTTGTCAGAACGGACTGTGTACTGACCCTATGCTAAACTGCACAGGTAGGCATTTCGCGGTGTTATAGACATGATATACATTGTTTTTTTTATTTGATAAATTCTGATGCAACGATAATGTATTAACATACAAGATGAATATACATATATTATATGCTTCGTCGTGAGTAGTTTGTAATATGGAAAATATCAACCGAGTCTATGTTAATCGGAATTTGTCGAGGCTCTGTCAAGACAAATCCCGATTAACTAGACGAGGCTAACATTTTACATATTAAAAACGAATTCTATTTATCCTATAACACTTCTAAAATAACATTTTAGTTAAAAAAAAAATTGTAAATCACAGTACTAAAGTCGCCACCATTTATAATATGACGTCATCACGATTAGCACTGTTTAGTTTGACGTCACGCATTTTAACCAAAGATACCGGCCTCGGTGGCGTCGTGGCAGGACATCGGTCTACAGGCTGGTAGGTACTGGGTTCGGATCCCAGTCGAGGCATGGAATTTTTAATCCAGAGACCGACTCCAAACCCTGAGTGAGTTCGCCGCAAGGCTCAGTGGGTAGGCATAAACCACTTGAACCGACCAGTGATCCACAACTGGTTCAACAAAGGCCATGGTTTGTGCTATCCTGCCTGTGGGAAGCGCAAATAAAAGATCCCTTGCTGCTAATTGG
This sequence comes from Gigantopelta aegis, assembly GCF_016097555.1. Taxonomy (NCBI): domain Eukaryota; kingdom Metazoa; phylum Mollusca; class Gastropoda; order Neomphalida; family Peltospiridae; genus Gigantopelta; species Gigantopelta aegis. Next base: position 2,788 of record NW_024536715.1, on the reverse strand, counting down.
AAGAGTAGCCCATGTAGTGGCGACAGCGGGTTTCCTCTCAAAATGTGTGTGGTCCTTAACCATATTATGTCTGACGCCATATAACCGTAAATAAAATGTGTTGAGTGCGTCGTTAAATAAAACCTTTTTTTTTAACTAAATATTTATACTGAAAGGCAAAAGTTATTGTGGCATGGATTGTTTGGAGTAATAAATTTGTGAATGGATTTATGGATGTAATCCAGAGAAAATGTGCATGAAACAGCTCGAAGAAATGCAACCAAGCGATTGCATGCTTTGTGCAACAAACATGCAATATTCGGGACAAATCCTGTCCAGTGTTCACCATAAAAACCCAGACATTCAGTCGCAAATATGTGCCTCTCTGTGCAGCCTTCAGAAGTCCAGAAGTCAGAAAAACACCATTAGTGACGTGCTTGATGCAATTTCGTCATACCACGCCTCAGTGAAAATTTCAAATGGCGAGTCATAGGAAAAAAAAGTAAAGTTTGTTTTATTTAACGACGCCGCTAGAGCACATTGATTTCTTTTTATTTTATCATCGGCTGTTGGACGTAAAACATATGGTCATTCTGACACTGTTTTTAGAGGAAACCCGCTGTCGTCACATAGACTACTATTTTACGATTAGACAGCGGTGGATCTTTTATTTGCACTTCACACGGGCAGGATAGCACAAACCATTTCCTTTTTTTTAACCAGTTATGGATCACTGGTCGGTGCAAGTGGATCTCACCTACCCAATGAGCCTTGCGGAGCACTCTCTCAGGGTTTGGAGTCGGTATCTGGATGCAAAATGCCATGCCTCGACTGGGATCCGAACCCAGTAACCGTACCAGCCTGAGAGAGAGAGAGAGAGAGAGAGAGAGAGAGAGAGAGAGAGAGAGAGAGAGAGAGAGAGAGAGAGAGAGAGAGAGATTTGTCCTAGTGGGCTATATTTCGTCCCAGCCAGTGCACCACGAGTGGTAAGCTCATAACAAAGCTCGTAACAAAGTGGCACCCTGTCTGTTGGATGGTGGATATAACAGATCCCTTATTATTGATGGAAACAATAAAAAAAACCCTCAAATAGTGAAAAATGCACCACGCGTAGTGTTTAAAAACTAGGGTCTGTCACTTTAAATCTCATTAATTATGGTAATTCAATTTATTTCTATTTGTCCACTATACTGTAAAGTCAAGTTATATATCTCTATTTTATTACCACCAGGCGTGGATTGCGGAACCCCCTACAATATATCTGGATCTGACATCACATATTCATCGACGCTAATTCAATCCGTTGTGACCTACACGTGTAAAGATGGCTACACGTACATCAGTGGGTCGAACACTTCAACTTGTCAGAAGAACGGACTATGGAATAACCCTATGTTAAACTGCACAGGTAGCCATTACGCGGTGGTATAGAAGACATATACATTGTTTTTTAGTTGATAAATACTGATGCAACAATAATGTATTAACATACAAGATATATATATATATATATATAGATATATATATATATATATATATAGAGAGAGAGAGAGAGGAGAGAGGAGAGAGAGAGAGAGAGAGAGAGAGAGAGAGAGAGAGAGAGAGAGAGAGTAATGGATGGAGAGAGATATTGATATTAAGAATTAAGAATTAAGAAGTTAAATGTGTTTTGTTAACGACACCACTGGAAATTAATCATCAGCTAGCTACCTGATGTGAAATTGGTAACTGCGACATGTAGCAAGCAATGAATGTGTTCCGTGTTTTAGAAGTGACCTGCGGTCCTCCACTAATCATAGCAAAACACGGATGTGAACTACAACTCTACCACGTCCGACTCCCTCGCTGTCTACTCCTGCAGGGACGGCTACAAACTACGTCAATGCACAGTGACGTCAACGTGTCACAGAGAATCGACGTGGTCAGCTGTAACCATCCAGGTGTCGTCGTATGTATTATTACATACCTATTCAATCTTACTATAGTGATAAAACCATTTTGAAACCGAATGATACATTTATCACAGATACAGACCGGATGTTTTAAATGGGGAATTCCCGTTTTCTTGTTACTGCACTTAGGCGCCTTTTATTTATTGGCGTCTTATATGATTTAAAAATGACATCACATCGTATTTGAAACATTACAAAAGGCTTCCGCAGAGTATTATTCTTAACGTAAGTGTGATTACACAGACAAAATGTATCAGGGTTCGTTTGCTCGAGATCATCAACTTGAAACTTCCATAATAAACACTTAACTGGAAATGAACACAAAATACACTTTATAATTAAATAGTAAACTTTATTTATACTAGTAAATGCTAAGTTCCCAAGTGGGTCCTTGTTTTGACTTTATTCAGCTAAAGTATTTCTAAATTCCTAAAGCTGACCTTGCCTTATTTATGGAAAGTAAATTGCTAGTGAAATGTTACTATGTAAACTCTAAATCCTGGAAAAAATACGCCAGATCTGGTGGTGACTATACAACTGTTCGCCAGATCTGGTGGTGACAAATCTAACTTCTGCACCAATAACATATGTCAGTTCTGGTGGTAAACTATACAACTGTTGCCAGTTCTGGTGGTGAACTAAACAACTGTTCGCCAGAATCTGGTGGAGACAAATCTAACTTCTGCACGAATAGGCCTAAACTGGTGAAAACAGGTATTCCTAGTCAGCGGACATTGAAGCAACTGCAGGTTAGAGATATTCAAAGACCATGTACTTCTATTCAGTGTTAGTGGGCGTTGTTTATGTATCCGAACTAAATCAAATCTTATATTTATCTTGCTAACAAAGCAATCTTA
>NW_024536714.1:0-8120 GCF_016097555.1 Gigantopelta aegis | reverse complement strand
GAACGCATAAGGGGCCAAAACCTTACCGGTTCTGTACAGGACGTTCCTACACAGGGCGGTCTAGTATACTTAGATATGGTGGAAAACACATTAACAGTAAAGAAAATAAATATATATTTTGTATATAAAGAAAATATATGTATATTTCGGATTATACTCAATAAAATATATAACGTGTGCGTGTGTAAATATATAAAAAATAAATGTAGTCAGGACAGCTCTGTACAGAACATTCCTATACATGGCGGTCTAGTATTCTCTACTTAGATATGGTAGTAAACAGTAAATATAATAAAATAAATTTATATTTTGTATATACAGAAAATATATGTATATTTCGGACAATACTCAACAGAATATATATATATATATATATGAACTTTTAATGTTATTATTACTCAGTATGTTTCAAATTTAATTATAAGTATTGTCTGTTATTACTTTTACGTTCATCTAGGTATGAACAAAAAAATCAGTACAGACGGTAAAACAAGAAACAACAACAAATGTTTTAAAGACTATATATGTGGCAACCTGTACTCAGCGGCCACCTGTCTTAAGCGGCCACGTTTATCTACTCCCGTGTGTGGCCGCTTAAGACTTATATATATATATATGTGTGTGTGTGTGTGTGTGTATGTATATACTCACTCACTCACACACTCTCTCTCTCTCTCTCTCTCTCTCTCTCTCTCTCTCTCTCTCTCTCTCTCTCTCTCTCTCTCTCTCTCTCTCTCTCTCTCTCAAATATATATATCGATCGAAGCCATAACCTGTCGATGCCATAACCTATGGAATCTGTCAAATGTTTTGTTTATACTTTTTACAAGATAGTCTTTTAATCTGGCGTTATCAAAACCCTCGGGTACGAGTCGCAGAGACTTTGTCCAAGTTGTTGCAGTGCTTTTTAATTTGAACCAAATCCGCTGTAAATTTCAGCGAACCTTTTTCTACGGCCATTATACCATCTAATTCGAAATATGTACATGGTAGTTGCCAAAGTTTAAAAGTCTCCTACGAAGCTACTCAAGTCGCCCATAACAACCTGTCTGTCACGCCCCCCAATTTGTAAATAGACTAGTTTCAGTCTATTTTGTCAAGGGACGTTACTCTTCGCGCGCATGCGCAATAGGAATGCGAAATACCTCTATTGACAAGTGTTACCATGTTTTAATCTGTTACACTGCATTGAGGGGGAACTTTGATTTCATGTTATTACATTTGAGTTAATCGTTTGTGTTTTTCTTTCAACACGTTTGACCCTTCATGAACTAACAGCAGACTTGCAGAACAAAATATTTTTAACTCAAAGCCAAATAAATTACTTTTACAACATTCATATTGGGTCTTTGTTTCTAGAATAAGATGCTTACAGGCCTATAGGTATGACATTTGGAGTGGGGAAGGCACAGTCTAGTTGGGCGGGGGGGGGGGGATAAGCCAGATTTTAATCTGTATATGGAATAGGAAAAACCCTACATACATTTGTGGGGGGAGGAGGGGGGGCGGGCACAGGCCTCTGCCCCGGTTCCTACATTGTGTTAATAATTTTATTCATTATTAAATATTTTTCATTTTCTAATTAATGAATGAAATAAGCAAAATAAACACTACGCTTCTTATATTTTGTTCAATACACATTAGCATCTCTAACAAAATATACTGAAACATTAGTACACTGTGACTGAAATCGGTTGACAATTAACAGTTGTTATTTTAAGCTATGTTTATTTCGCCTGCACGTGGAAATTGCGCTTTGCCAAGTAACACAGTTTCACTACTCAACACCCCTCAGAACAATAGGTGTGAACTGTGGAAAAGCTGTGTGCAACAAACAGCAACGTGAATATTAGTAGCTAGACATAGCATCAATAAACACAACTGCAGATTTGTAACAATGCAAAATTAAAAATATTTTATCTTACAACATTTATACTGTTATTTTATTTATTATTATTTTAAAATACATGTATCAGCATTAAACCAAAATGAAATGATATTAGTGAGCATTAATTTTGGGCAGTAACTTGAAAGTTGATCCTACATATAGTTTTGATGGTGATGTAATGTGTGTCTTCAATACTGGATACAACAAGTACACGTACCATGTATAGATATTCAGTGTTAAGAATAAGTGGCAGATAACAGTCAAATATTGGTAAATCTCATAATTATAAGTATTTTGATTATCATACAGGTACATTAATTGTTCAATAATTTGTTCAAAATGAATTGACAGATCAAAGCTAATGTGGGTACTGTTGTGATGTTATGGATGTGGCATCTCAATGTAAATATATGTTATACCACGTCTAACGGGTTAGTTACACAAATTAATTAGTTTTAAAATATAATATACATATTAATTAGTTTTAAAATATAATATATATATGGTTGATTACAGTTCATACAGTTATTAATGCAATAAAAAATATAGGTATGTGTAAGTTAATGCATGAAAATTAAATAAACTTTTGTCATTTTATTGTTATGGGCGTGGCATGCAGCAACAAATGTAAAAAAAATTGATATTTTAAGTTCAGATTCTGAAAATAATACATATTAAAATGTAAATTTAATGAAGTATTTAACAGAGCAAACCCAGCACTTACTAATATAAAAATATTTTTGAAATTTGAAAAAAAAGAAGAAAGAAAGAAATGTTTTATTTAACAACGCACTCAACACATTTTATTTACGGTTATATGACGCCAGACATATGGTTAAGGACCACACAGATATTGAGAGAGAAACCCTCTGTCGCAACTTCATGGGCTACTCTTTTCAATTAGCAATGAGGGATCTTTTATATGCACCATCCCACAGACAGAGTAGTACATACCACAGCCTTTGATATACCAGTTGTGGTGCACTGGCTGGAATGAGAGATAGCCCAATAGGTCCACCAACGAGGATCGATCACAGACCAACCTGCGCATCGAGCGTGCGCTTTACTAGTGGGCTCCATCCCGTCCCTTTGAAATTTGAAATTTCAGCAGTAAAATAAAGAGTCGGAACTTTCCTCAAAAATAAAGATGGCGGAGATCAAAAAACGTATTGTAAATACTCAACTTAAAAAGCCTACAACTGAAACAACTGAAGCCAAATCACTAATCTCCAAATAATTTAATAAAGCTCAGACATACTTCTATATAACATAATTAAAACAATTACTGTAGTGACAAATTAAAAATTTTTAATGAAAAATTCCATTTTAAGCTGGAATTGCCCATATGCAGTAAAATTACAAACCTTGGCATCTTCTTCTTTTCTTCTTTTTGACCGATTACATCGATACCAGCAGTAACAATGAACCATACTGCAGCTACACACCTCAGCGATCTGGCTTGTCTGTCCATCCATTCAGATGTTAATACTATGAGAGAAAGAAAGTACAGCAATGTAATATAATTTTCTTTACTAACACTTCAAACACATTTTAAACTATGGGTATTAATTGGTACATGTTTAATATGTGACTATTGCGACTCTTGGTCAAATTACTTTGTGGGCAATTTGTGCTCAGGTAAACCAATAGGTCATTTTTAAAAACTCATTTAATTGAGACAAGTTTGGTATTATTTGAAAGGTTATTATCTCTTAATGTCAAATATTACATTAATCCTTTTTCAGTAGATGTGTTTTAGTCATTGATAATGCAACTAATGCATCAACAATGAATGCAGTGCAATATTTTACGAACAATTCTAAAAACACATTTATCAGCATATTTTTTAATACATAAGTGAGTAGAAATATAAATCTTTATATAAAAATAATCCTAGACATGCCCTTTGTTAATTGACATAATATATAAAAGAAATATTTGTATTTCAAGCCGACTATTATCCAGTTTTTACATACATGTATGTATTACTCATGCATGTCTGACAACAAAAAATTAATTTTTTAATCTCCACTTCTGTTAGCTAGTTGTAAAATGTTACTAACTGAGATGCAATGTTAATTTTATATGGTTCATTAATAAATGTAAAAACATTTACTGAGCATGTAACAATTGCCTTGCTACTGTGGTGCTGTTATGTAGTGTACGACACCATGTACAGTTGAACCTGGTCTAACGGTCACCTGTACATAACAGTCACCTGCCTATAACTGCCACTATAAATCCCCCCAATGCATTTCCTTCCTTATTTGACCTGTACATAACGGCCACCTGTCCATAACGGCCAGTGGTCACTATTTTCCACCCAAAATCACAGGTTGAACCTGCTATAACGGTCACAAGTTGATTGTCGTGAAGACGTTTTTTGGTGTATTTTTTTACCCTGGTTATGTCTTTACTTTTTCAGTCATCTTAAAAATTATCAATTAAATGTGTTTATATGGCCATGTCTGTAGCTTTGAGTTTATTTTCCATCAAACATTCCAAAACTATCACAAGCACTGATTTTGTGTCATTTAGGGGATAACCCTACTGTGTTTTCCGATTTGCGGACGTATATCGGTGGTTTTACTGTCGCAAATTTAGTTTTATTGGCGACCCGTTAGCCACGAAATGTTTTCTTCTAACAATTGATTGATGGCGTTACTTCCCTTCAAATTGAAGTTCGGTAACTTTCATGAGATATCAGGCGAAGAGTCGGAAAATTGTTTTTACAAATATATGCGATCTTTTCCGATTTACTCTACATCTAGCGTAGCGAGGTGTTCCGATTAATAATAATAATAATAATAATAACTATATTTAATGATTTACTGCAGCGACAAACTGGTCTTGTAGAAATCCTGCCTGTGGGAAGCACAAATAAAAGATCCCTTGCTGCCTGTCATAAAAGAGTAGCCTATGTGGCGACAGCGGGTTTCCTCTAAAAAACAGTCAGAATGACCATATGTTTGACGTCCAATTGAGGGTTCCGTGATATGTGCTAAAAATAGCAATATTACCCATACCATCATGGAAGGCAAACAATAGCGTTTCATTGTTGTATTCCAAAGGAACTCGAAACCCAAAATTCATTGTTGTATACAAATACGAGCTTCGCAGTTAGATTTATAACTTAATTCCTTTTAAATACTTTTTTTTTACTGTTAGCATTATTTTGATAACATGCAGGATTATTTTGATACACTGGATAAGACGACAAAGAGCAGATATGGGAAAAACTGTATATTGGGAAGCAGGATTCGTACAAAATGGCTGATGGAAAATGGCTTCAGGACCCCCAGTTCTATCTGTCATTTACGTATGCAGATCTGATAAATTACCTGATTTTTAGCCAAGCCCTTTTTATACGCTGAAGGACTTCCAGAATTATAAAACTTTGGATGCATATCAGTGTTTCTGGCAGAAACCCTGCATATGACACGTTTTTGTGTGTGGTTGGGTGAGGGATGGGTGAGGGATCCATAATTCAATTGGTGATTTACATCCATGCATTCACAATCCATGTGATACGTGCAAGGGTGATGCATTCACAAAGCAGCTTTTTCTTATGGGAAACACATCGCTTTATTCGTGGATTATTTTCGATAAAGCTGTGTAAAGTTAAGGGAAACCATTGTATTTGTAAAGCAGGACTTGGCGAATCATTTTTACTTATGTGGCATCCACATCACTTTATATTGAAGCCAGTTTGAGGTTAAGGGAAAGCAGCACTGTGACACAGAAACCATTACTGAATGTTGCCTGCATCACTAACTTTTTTGACTATGCACCACTTAGAAACATTAACTTCACTTCGTCAAGAACTTTTTAAAACAAAACCGGCTGGATGAGCAGGTAGATCAGCCTCCACCGAAAAAAGCAATGGAATCAAGAGCTGATTAAAAAAAGGAAATTCATGGGGCCACATCAGCAGAGTTTGATGTATTTTTCAATGCGATTAAGGAAAAAACCAACATGCTATATTCCAAAGGAACTCGAACCCAAATATCCTGTTATCCTAACTCAGATTTATTCAGATGACTTTCAGTCTGCATCCAAATCTGAAATAATAACCCACTGCAAGTTACTGGTTAAGGACATTACTGCATCCAAATTTGCTAAATAACCCAATAACCCACTGAAGTTACTGGTTAAGGACAGACTGTCACAGAGGAAGAAGTGATTATTAATGTTGAATTGGCCACCAAAGAACAGGCCAGTTCGAAACTGTGGCATAGATTTCGAACCAGTCGGGTCACAGCTTGTCGAATGAATGCAGTTTGTAGTACCTCATGTGAGAAGCCATCTATGCTATCTAGTTGAGGCAAACTTCTCTACTGCAGCACCTACATTGGGATGTTAACACGATTTGACAGCAAGACCGGAACAGGCGAGAACAGATCACCATAAACGTTCAAATAAGTAGTTGTGGACAATTTCTGAGTTCAGTATAACCACATTTTGGTGATTCTCCAGATGGCCTAGTGGAATGCGATTGCTGTGGTCTTGGATGTATTGAAATAATATGTCCATACTGTATGAAAGAGAACAGCATAACAGATGGAAACAAATCCTGCTTTAAAACGGTTGACGGCAGTGTTCAGCTAAGAGGCCATCCATATTTTTACCAAGTGCATTCAGAGACTGCATTTTTGTAATTATATTTTTACTGTCACTTTTGTTTGTCATTTTCATTACTTTATAGTAATTATTTTTTATCCACAGGATTGAACCCTGCTCCAAGCTTTGGGAAACCATTGCAGAGAAGTCTGACAGGGTTTTTTTTTAACCTACGTCACATGACAGAACTTGTGGGTCAGCTTTTTAGCAGGAAAGATACTACCATGACAGATACCACTAACCAGGTTGACAAAAGTAAACAGCTGGTGAGCAAGAAAAAAGTATCAACTGCTGTCCAGTCACTTGACACAAGTTTTAATGTGGAAAATGAAAAATCCTCAGAGTACTTTGCCCAAAGACAGTGTACCAGAACTGTCAACTGATCCATCAACTTCTGGTGCTACACTTGACAAATCAGATGAAGATCCAGTACAAAATTGTATTTGAGATGATTCTGCTAACGATTCACCAATGATCGCATGCGATTCAGCAGACTGTCTCCACAAGCCGTTTGAATGGTTTCATTTTTCTTGTATGGAATTAAAGAAAGCACCCACTGGAAAGTGGTATTGTATTGACTATAGGATTTAGTAGTCACAGTGAAGAGTGTGTGAAACTGGATATGTATGCTGAATAAAAAGTGAAATGTGCTAATAAAGAAAATAACTTTTTCGAATATAAACTACTGTACACATGTACAGGTATTTAGTATCACTGGTGATGGATTTATGAACATTGAATTTTAATTATAAAACTATGTGAACTATACGTGTACTTATTACAAAGTATGACGAACTCACCAAAAAACACGTCTGCAGTTTTCTTATCAATACTAATTGATATGAAACCCAAGCTGCACTGATGAGCCCTGGGAGGGTGAAACGTGTACACAGTCAAAAAGTGAGAAAACAAAATTACAGGCCTCAATATTGCAAGTTAAATTCAGTTATGATGATTATAATTTAACAACACTTTTTTTAGTGATTAGTTATTTTGTCAGCACCTATATAGCTGTCATTACTTTGTTACATAGGGTCTGGGACGTAGTCCAGTGGTAAAGTGCTTGTCTGGTGTGGGATCGATCCTTGTCTGTGGGCACATTGGGCTTCCGTGTTCCAGTTCCAGCCAGTGCACCACGACTGGTACATGTATATCAAAGGATGTGGTATGTGCTCAATCTAATTAAACTTAGCTCCACTATTACATGTGGATCTAAAGACAGCCAGTTGGAGCTCATGTCCACCAATCAAAACCTTACTTGCAGAATCCTGCCAGTGATTTAAAATAATTTGAAAACATTCCGAATTATCCTGAGGGTATACGACATGTTTCGTGTGAATTACAAATGCCTTAAAACATGTTTTATTTTATAAAATAAATAATTTGTAATGTAAAACTGGGGACTGATTTAGTTTTTTTTAATTTTATAAATAAACAAATAATTTTTAATGTAAAATTGAAGACTTATAACACACCCCGTACGTATTGGTATGGTTCGCTGTACTGCGGCCACTAAAATAGACTCGCCCGATATTTTTAGAATTTGTATGCTCCCAAATAACATTATAAAAGGCGAAGTGTGATTGGTCAATATTTAAATTATTATTTATAG
>NW_024536713.1:0-7914 GCF_016097555.1 Gigantopelta aegis | reverse complement strand
TTTGTTCAATGTAATAGTTTATAGTTCATTGTTGTGTTTTATTTATGCCATGAAAACAGGAAATAGGGTTTGCCGACTATTTCGAAACAGTCCATCCGTTTATAGATGATACATACCCTGATATGCAAATGCAAGTGTAATTATAACAAATCCACTCCCGTCGAATTGCCAAATCAGGATATGTCGTCATCATGTCATTCCACTGATCTTTCTGTTCATTGATCTCATCCCTAAGAAAAACGAATGTCTTTATTGTAAATTACTAAAAACTATTTTTTTTCTTTTTTCGTCTTCTTCTTATTTAGAAATGAAACTCCAAAACAAAGAAATGAACAACGAAAAACAAACAAACAAAGAGCAAAAAAAAAAAAAAAAAAAAAAAAAAAACTAAATTAAAAAATATATATTATCCCCCCCCCCCCGCAAACAAAAAATCCCAAACAAAACAAAACAAACAACCCCAAACAAACAAAAAAAGAAAAGAAAACACACACAGACACACATTGGAGAGAGGGAAGGAGGGAGGAATCGAAAGAGAGAGAGAGAGAGAGAGAGAGAGAGAGAGAGAGAGAGAGAGAGAGAGAGAGAGAGAGAGAGAGAGAGGGAGGGAGGGAGGAGGGAGAGAGACAGATAGACAGACAGAGCAGAGAGAGAGAGAGAGAGAGAGAGAGAGAGAGAGAGAGAGAGAGAGAGAGAGAGAGAGAGAGAGAGAGAGAGAGAGAGAGAGGGAGGGAGGAGGGAGAGAGACAGATATACAGACAGACAGAGAGAGAGAGAGAGAGATTATTACACAAGCTTGTGTGTCGTACTGTTTTACAAAACAAATGCCGAGTATATGCATATTATATAAACAAAATCACCACCAACAGGTCAATAAACATTACAATCCGTTTCAGTATGTACAGCTATTAAATCTGAAGACAAATCATTCAGCATAGCAATTATGTAGTAGTATTTAGCCATAGGTCCTTCCATGGCTCCTGGCACTCTTCAAAACTGAGACAGAGCTTGACCCATACCCCCTCTCCCCCTTTCTGAATATGCACCTGGTTGACGTAGAATGAAATACGATATGTTAACAGTTGAGTTAACATATTTCACTCCCATTAAATAGCCTGTCTTACAGGGAAATTTAGGATTATACTATTAACCTAAAGGTTGGTGGTTCAAGCCCACCCAGGGACGTATTGCTTTATACTTAAGAGATCTTTATTTCTGAAAAGATAAAACCAAATTAATAATAATGAGTTAGGATTAGATCAACGGACGGAGAGTGGGTGTTAGGATGTTTGTTCCCCCCTAATCCCCGCTAGGTAATGGACTTGTTGATTGCCATCTATTTCCATAAGAAACGCGGGTGTGGGTGGGGGGTTTCAAACTTTTGTTTTTGAGGGACCGCGTCTCTTCGTGCGTCCAGACCGACTGTATTAGATATGTAGAATGACATAATCTTGTTATGTTGTTGTATGTAGCATGCAGGCGCGTGTGCTTGAATTTATGCGGAGTGGGTTGGTGGGGGTGGTGGGGGTAGTGGGGGTCTAGACTGTCGTTATGTAAGTTTTAAATGTAGTCGAATGATGCAGCCCTAGGAAAATATTTTTAAAACAAACCGCTTTCAGTAGGGAGTTTCAACTCCCTTACGGGGCGGGACGTAGCCCAGTGGTAAAGCGTTCGCTTGATGCGCAGTCGATCTAGAATCGATCCCCTTCGGTAGACCCATTTGTCTATTTCTCGTTCCAGACAGTGTTCCACAACTGGTGTAACAAAGGTCGTGGTATGTACTATCCTGTCTGTGGGATGGTTAATACATGTATAAAAGATCGAAAAGAGTAACCCTTGAAAGGCGATAGCGAGTTTCCTCTCTCAATATATGTGTAGTTTTTAACCATATGTCTAACGCCATATAACCGTAAATAAAATGTGTTGAGTGCGTCGTTAAATAAAACATTTCCTTCCTTCCTTCCTTCTCGACCCCTCACCCCACCCAGCTCACGCGCCTGCATAGACCCTACATATTATATGAAGTTGGCGTAGTTGACACATACTAGTACATGTATACGGTATTCTAGTGCCACGATCACTGTTCTATAAATAGAGGCAATGGCGGTTACTGGGCAATCTGATTAAAATGAGCCCTACTGGGCCTACCAGTAAATCTAACAGCATTGCGTGGACTTCCCTGTTCAGGTGACATTTCCTCTATAAATAACAATTTAAATATCGACCAATTACACTTCGCCTTTTATAGCGTTATTCGGTAGTATGAAAATTCTAAAAATATCGGGCGAAACATATTTATGCAATAGGCGAACTTGTTGGTCTATTTCAACATTGAAAAAACAGGAGGAAAAGTGCAGTAATAAACTCTGGATTGTATGCTAGTATAAACAGATTTTATGGCTATACCATCACGGTTTTTTTTTTCGTCTTGATGATGATGATAACTAGTTTAACGTGCCCATATACCACTAGGGTTTGGAACACGCCCATCCCGAGTCTGATCGGTGGCCGGACTCGGGATGTGTGTGTGTGTGGGGGGGGGGGGGGGGGGGGGGGGCAGGGGGGGGGGGGGGGGGGGGGGGTAGTCTTGAAAATGGGCAGAATTTTGAAAATAGCAATTAGTAAAACGTTAATAGAATAAAAAAAAAAATAAAAAAAAAATACAAGCCAAAAATAAAAAGAATTGGACATAAAATTTTGAACGAAGGTCTAAATGTTTAAAGTCCGATATATATGTCCTCGTGAGTGGCCTCGTTAAGGCCGTTGGAGGTTGGCCTACGGCGAACCGATGAGCGGAGGACCGGCAAAGGCGGGGATGAAGTGCTTCCATCTCTGGTCGGTGAGTATGGTTATGACACTCCGGTAGTCGTTGCCGAAAAGGGCATTGACGATCATGTGGATGGTGTGGCTATCCATCTCTCTAACTAGGACCGCTTGTCGGTAGACTCCTTCTCGGCGCTGAGTTAGTACCAACCCCGTCTTGCCGGCTGTAGATTTGATGGTGTGTAGCTCGTAAGCGCTTCCATCAGGCAGTTGTTTCAGTTCTGGTTTCACTAGTCCGCCCATCAGTGATGCCGGATCCGAGGTGTCCCCATGCACGAACTTCAGGAAGCCGGACCTGATTTTACCGATCTGATCTTTCCAGACGGCTTCCGAGTCGGAGGGGGACGGTGCTTGTGAAGGTGGAGGCCGGGCCTTGTCAGGTTGGTCCTCGGCTGAGCGACGGCCTTTCTCTTTCCAGTGGACCGGCCTCGGTAGCGTCGTAGTTAGGCCATCGGTCTACATGCTGGTAGGTACTGGGTTCGGATCCAAGTCGAGGCATGGGATTTTTAATCCAGATACCGACTCCAAACCCTGAGTGAGTGCTCCGCAAGGCTCACTGGATAGGTGTAAACCACTTGCACCGACCAGTGATCCATAACTGGTTCAACAAATCCCGTGGTTATCCTGCCTGTGGGAAGCGCAAATAAAAGATATCTTGCTGCCTGTCGTAAAAGAGTAGCCTATGTGGCGACAGCGGGTTTCCTCTAAAAAACAGTGTCAGAATGACCATATGTTTGACGTCCAATAGCCGATGATAAGATAAAAAAAATCAATGTGCTTTAGTGGCGTCGTTAAATAAAACACACTTTACTTTCCAACGGCGGCTGATCGGGCCGATGGCTTGACGACTGGCAGTACCGGAGATACCGGCCAGTTCTGTCTGGGCCACGTAGTGGTCGGCGATGGAGGGCCTTTACGGGGCGTCTCACACACCGCGGTGTTGAGTCTGTCCCTCTCGGTGGTCGACGGTTCCGGCGTAGCTGGTTTCCTCGACTCAGGCTGGGCTGGGCGCGGCGTCGCAGAAGGGACCGTCCGGTGTACGTGACGCGATACTCAAGTAGGGGGGGGGGGGGGGGGGTAACTCGAGAGTACATGGCGAGACGTCTGTCCTCATCGCAAGTTAGTTCCAACGGGCTGCTTGTTGGATCTAACAGCAGCCCGTTGGAGCTCATGTCCAGTTAACCTTTCATTTGACCAATCAAAAGCTTACTTGCAAAATCATGCCAGTGGTTTAAAAAGAATTTGAAAACATTCGGGATTATGCCGAGGGTATACGAAATGATTGGGGTGAATTACGAAGTATGCCGGAAACTAATTTCAATATAAAATGTTATATAAAGTTCGTTTCAAGACGAGAAAAAAAACCGTGATGGTATAGCCATACAATCTGTTTATACTATTATCCTTTTCAATTATTTAGACCCAAAGTTTTTTGCAAATGTTACGTTTATTTCCTATTCGATATTTGTTTTCTTTGCATTTACATGAAAACAAACCCAAACCCCGACAGGTTTTATATACAAATCATCATATAAAATGCACGAAGTTGACTTAATTCCACTTTTTAAAAATCTCTGTGTGTTCGGAATGCACGTTATTTCTCCTATAAATAACTAAGGTCATTGCATATCAAAAGATTGGGATCTGAGGCTACGTGAAGGCCATTATAGCTTGTTTCACTAAATCAAGGTTATTATTGTTTTGCAGTGTGTAACAGCATTGTCTAATCTTTCCGTTAAACATAGATGTAAACAAACAGAACATGTAACCCTTTCTTGTAGGTGCATTATATTTAATCAATTTAGCTAATGTATTATGTATTTTTATTTTATTATATCAATTATATATTAGCATACCATACCTAACCTAACACAACTGAGGTGTAGCACAGTAATAAAACACAAATCACCTCACACACCGCAGGAATGTGCTTTCCCAAATTTATAAAAATACATTTAATGCAGGGCCGGACCCAGAAGACCAGGGGGGGGGGGGAGATAAAATGTCAAAGGCCACCAACATCAAATAATAATAAAAATGTTATTTAATTTGCATCTAAATTGGGAACTCATACGTATATATATATATATATATATATTATATATATACTATATATATATATATATATATATATATATATATATATATATATATAGTATTTATGGTGGTGCTAGGGGCTGGGGTTTGGGGGTGGGGTGTTACATTTGTAATGCGAAAAAACCAAAGGGCTATTGTTCGGACTCGTATGAGTTCAACCATTTTTCCATCCCGCAGACACAGCCCTGAATGTCCAAAATACGATAGCATTGCTTGGTCAATAACATCATTATTTCGATCTATGACTACATGTGCTATTGTAGCAATGTGTAAACCACGTAAAATACAAGTTAGGTAGGGTATATAAATTCACTGAAAATGTATTAGTCGACATTCTTGTTATTGTTATTTGAGGAAAAAAATATGGGTAAATCGAAAAACACTTCAGTTGATGTAAAATCGTGTATTAAGAAACGTTTTCGATTATTGTGAAGATGAATATCAGCGCGGTAGACCTAGGTATGCTTCTTATCGAATTGTCGATCGAGATGCCGCTGCACTTAAAGTTTCGGTTTCAACAGTAAAAAGAACTGTGAAAAATCTAAGCTCTACGAATCGGAGCACAGAAATGACTGTTAAAAAAACGCGACCGAAAACTCATCTCGATTTATTTGATAAAGATGTTTATTAGACGACGAGTATACAGATTTTATAGAGAGGGCGAATTACCTACATTACATCAGATTAAACGTGGCTTTAAGGGAGGAATGTGGAATCAACATATCCATATCAACTTTACGAAGAACACTCCATGACCTCGATTTTAAATACCAACATATGTCTACAGCCGGAAAAGTGATTTTTGAGGACCGCCAATAATATCAGACAGGAGACTGTCTTATCTCCATGAAATATCCAGTTTACGAGAACAGGGGTATTTAATAGTGTATCAAGATGAGACCTGGGTGAATGTCAACCACCAACATCCCACCACTGGACAGATATCCACCCGGGCACAAGTACCGCCAATCACCTGCCGAAATCAGACGCTGCTGATAGAGTTCCTAAACTCTGTTCGGTGACTGGGAAGGGAAAAGACTTATTATTTGTCATGCTGGCTGTGATAAATATGGATTGATAGATGGCTGTGAATTGATCTTTGAGGCTAAAAAAAACACAGACGGAGACTATCATGGTGAGATGAATCATGACAATTCATCAAATGGTTTTGAAGAACAACTTATGCCTTCTCTACCAGAACCTCTGTTATCGTCATGGATAACGCAAGCTACCACAACAAATTAACTGAGATTACACGATGTCCTGCACTAAACGCTAAAAAGGAAGAAAATTCAGTCGTGGCTACGAAACAAAAATATACCTTTTGAGAGTAACATGACAAAGCCAGTTCTTTATGAAATTGTGAAAAGTAACAAATGTGCACAGAAATTTGTTACTGATGATATTGCTGAACGCCATGGGCACTTGTGTCTAAGACTGCCGCCAAGACATTCTGAACTCAATCCGATAGAACTGATCTGGAGTCAAGTCAAAGGGGCACATAGCTCGTCATAATGATGGTAAAATGACCACGGTGCGGAGGAGAACTTGCACATGCATTGAACTCTGTCACACCTACACACTTCTCTGACGCAGTTACACATGTAATAAAGATCGAAGAAGATTTTAGAAAAACAAAATAGTTTTATAAGAAATAAAAATACCCCTGTGATAGTCCCCTTAACGAAGATAGTGATGAAGAAATGAGTTCGTCGACTGATTAAGTTATTTCTCCATACCCATCAGGAGTATTACTTTAATGTATGCATGAACTCTTTAACACCAAAACAATTTTATTTCCATATCATCACTATCAAACAACCTAACAACCTATAAACTAATCGACTAGAATGCATATAGACTACACATACATACGAGAGAAATGTTTATTTAACGACACACTCAACGCATTTGATATACGTTTATGTGCGTCAGACAAAACGGTTAAGGAGCATTATGACAGTGAGAAAGAAACTCGCTACCACCACATGGGCCACTGTTTCCGATAAGCAAATTTTGATAAGCAATAAGGGACGTTTTATATGCACCATCCCCATAGACAGGATAGCACATACCACAGCCTTTATACATCAGTTTGTGGTGCACAGGCTGGAACTAGACACAACCCAATGGGTCCACCATGTGGGATCGATCAGTCGACTACCATGAGCGAACGCTTTACCTTGAGCTACGTCCCGCTCCATATACAAAAGAAGCCGTAAGGGGGTTGGGGCTTGTGCCAGAGGGTCACACCTCCACCAATCGCATGCATACCATATTCTTCTCTCTCTCTCTCCCTATAACCATATAACCATAGATTAAAATATGTTGAGTGCGTCCTCTCTCTCTCTCTCTCTCTCTCTCTCTCTCTCTCTCTCTCTCTGTATGTATGTCTCTCCCTTCAGAGCGCGCGCGCTTTGTGTATTCCACAATTATAATTATATATTTGATACATTTTTTTTTTTCAAAACTGAGGTTTTTTGAGGTTTTGTCACTTGAACTCCCCACCTGAAATCCGCGCCTGCTTCATGTTTACAGATATTTTCTTAAATATAGGTCATACTACAATTTGTGCGGATAGGACGATAGAACCGAACATTAGTTTGAAACGCACTATAGAATGATGCTTTTGATATGCAAATGACCTTAGTTATTTATAGGAGAAATAACGTGCATTCCGAACACACAGAGATTTTTAAAAAGTGGAATTAAGTCAACTTCGTGCATTTTATATGATGATTTGTATATAAAACCTGTCGGGGTTTGGGTTTGTTTTCATGTAAATGCAAAGAAAACAAATATCGAATAGGAAATAAACGTAACATTTGCAAAAAACTTTGGGTCTAAATAATTGAACAGGATAATAGTATACAATCCAGAGTTTATCACTGCACTTTCCCCCCTGTTTTTTTGGTGTCGTCCCGGGAAGTCGACAAATCTATTTTGTTTAGTACCGGGACGTAGAATAATAAAAGTCCCGGGACGTAGACATAT
>NW_024536712.1:7500-8516 GCF_016097555.1 Gigantopelta aegis | reverse complement strand
CAGAAATAATTCACGACAGAAATGAAAGTATTTCGCCACCAAAATAATTTGAACACTAATTTGAATACAAACTGTAATACAAAATAGTCACCTGTCTCTTAAGGCCGGTTGATTATTTCTTAAAATCTAACATACAAACTCTGGTAGAAATAAAATTGTTTTCTTAACAACTACTTGACTTAGGAGGCCATATCTCATTCCAGCCAGTGCACTACGACTGATATATTAAATCCAGTCTGTGATTTGATGCATATAACATGCCATGCTACTAATGGAAAAAAACATGTAGCAGGTTTTCTATCTACGAATACGTGCCAGAAATACCAACTGTTTGACATCCAATAACCAATGATAAATAAATCAATGTGATCTGGTGGTGTCGTTAAGCAAAACAAACTTTAACCTTTTTAAGAAGCCATCTGACTATTCTCCAAAGTCTGATGTACGGTTCCTGATATACAATATGTAGTACAAAATGACCTATTATGAATAGAACAACATCATGTCTTTAGACGCTAACTTGTTACACAAACAAATCAAAGTAATAAAAAAAATGACCTGTATGAATCAACGAACGACCTGTCTTAACTGGCTTCTTTACTAATCTTGATGCTCGGTCGGTTTGGGATCGATCCCCGCCTTAGTGTTACTTTTATCAAATGTATTCAGATTGTTTTTGGGGCGGGACATAGCCCGGTGGTAAAGAGTTCGCTTGATGCGCAGTCGGTCTAAGATCGATCCTCGTCGGTGGACCCATTGGGCTATTTATCGCTCCATTTAGTGCACCATGACTAGTACATCAAAGGCCGTGGTATGTACTATCCTGTATGTGGGATGGTGCAATTAAAAGACCCCTTGCTGCTAATCAAAAAGAGTAGCCCATGAAGTGGCGATAGCGGGTTTCCTCCCTCAATATTTGTGTGGTCCTTAACCATATGTTCGAGGCCATATAACCGTAAATAAAATGTGTTGAGTGCGTCGTTAAATAAAACATTTCCTTCCTTCCTTCCCACTTA